>NW_026919628.1:0-15925 GCF_032062105.1 Saccostrea cuccullata
CAAATAATTTTATATTATATGATAAACTGAAGTCTTCTACCATTTAATAAGGGGTTTATTTACCGTGTGGTAGTCGTAGTAGAATGAAAAAGATTCCCCCACTGACGCCTCATGGGTGGGGCGTGTTCCGTGGGAATGTGGCCGATGGGCATGCGTGGAATGATGTGGCCTCTTTGTGGTTGTGGCAGCCATAGCCTTGAAAGAAAATGAAAAGGGATATCGAAGTAGCAATGGAATTAAAAAAGGAATGTTTTTTTTCGTATAACGTAAATTGATGTTTATCAAATACCAAATTCAAAATTCATTTTTTAAGATATTATGAAGTAACATTATTTGAATTCTTTAAAGATTTCAGATATCATGAACCATGGGGTCCTGTGTAATTTATCACTAGGTGTACACAATTTCTAAAACACGTTTGAATCGTATTGTGATTTATCTATTAGGTATATTTACGTATTTAAGTTTATTAAGAAATATAGCATGATTTACTGCCTCATTGTCACAAATGAAGTACAATTTATAATTTTGTTAATTGTCTACAAGTAAGTATAGAGTTGAAATAACATATTTGTTATAGAATATGTTCCAAACTCAAAACAAAAAAAGGTGTTTTTGTCTTACTGACTCACTTATTCTACAATTAGAATACACATTTTTAATATGGGACAATTTTAATAAATAAAATCTATTTTCTTTTAAAGTTAAATTTAAACTAAATGATAAAATATAATTTAAGAAACTCATTTGTTAATTTTCATAAATGATGCACTTATTAGTGCATAAAAGAGAAGAATATAAAACATCAGTCCTAGAATATCAATAATTATTTTTTAATTTGTTTAAAAACGTGGTCTTAACAAATAGTAATTGACTCTTTTATATATTAATTGGACAAATTGGTGTAATTTCTTTTCAAGGGGGTGATAGTATTATAATTTTTTTTCTAGATGGCTATAGTATGTTATTAATAAATATATGTTACAATTTGTTTCGGAAGATAATTTTCAAAAGACTGATGCCTGTTGTTCAAAGCAAACGAAAAAAAGAAAGTTTTAGATCTACTCACCACATAAGCACAGCACAAAATTAGAAAGATTTTCGGCATATTTGTATCTTCTGCAGCTGCGTCTACGAAAATGTGAATCGTGAAGGTACAAGTTCTTGTTTATATTTATATGCTTAGACTTATCAGGTTTTCTTATCATGACAGTCAACCAGTGCTTACTAAAAGTGCTCGCGGAATTCTATTTTCGTTCTCTGTAAACTTTCACATAGCAATTTGTCCTTTGAAACTAGAATGGCGTCTTTAAGGGACCAATACTTCTAGCAGGGGCAAAATCAATGCCTTATAACATGCAAAAATTAAGACAACATTGTTTGAAATTGCTTTAAAAATATTTTTTAACCTTTTATAGGGTATTCTTCGTTTGAGGTATATTTTGGTTAATGAGGTTTAACTACATATTCACCTCTGTCTTAGAAATATTGTGCAATCTACAGGTATTCGTAATGATGGTTAAATAACAAAGATGCAATGAACTGAGTCTTGGATCTGTGAATTTATTTTTTCATTAATGAAGTTTTTATATAACTTTTTATAAAAGAAAACATGAAAATTACTGTTTTACTGGTAGTTTACCAGTATATCTCCATTTAATTTTTTTGTAAAGGAATTTGTTTGACAACATGATTAGTTTTGAATCATCTTTTATCTAACTCCATGCTTTTAATTAATAATATACATTTGACTATGATTACGATTTTATACATCTTATTGCAAAACTTGCATCTACTGTTTGTTTTTTTTTACGGCAAAGTGATTTTTAAAAATCTATCCAAATTCAAAATTTGTTTTATTTTATCTGTGAGGCACCATGAAAGTTCTTTCATTTTTTTTTTACATTAAAGGGAAGTAACATCAGATTTGATTGATATATACATGTACATGTACCTAGTGATTCTGATTAAAATACTGCGAATATAATATTGTAAACAAAATACAATTGTTTTTAAATTGCATGGCGACTTCTTAGGTTTATTAGTGAGCAATTCATTCCTCTCTATTTTTAATCTGATTATCAACTTAATCTGAAGACAAACACATATTACTGAGCTCAGAGCAAAGAATATAGCTTCTGATGCAACTCATACTCCAAGATTTAGGTCAAGAGATTAATTTTTTTTAAAACTTAAAAAAAAAACAAATCACTTAAAGAACGAAAGTTCTTTGTCATAAGAAATATATTTGTGAACCAAAAAGCACTAGTCCCAAACGTCCAAATGTTGAGCCAAAAATAAGGTTTAAAAAAATAGAGCAAACTCCAAGGAAAAAAGAATAAGAATATAATTGTTGGTCCCTATGTCACATGAAATGCAACTCTGAGATATGTGTAAATAGGGAAAAGGTAATTTAGGTAAGTATTGTATATCGCGGGGTTTTATTCTTTTAAACTTATTCGCCATATAAATGCAGCACGTTTATTCTATTTTACGAGTATTTTTGTTTTCTGAACATTTCTCTGAGATTTTCTAGAATAAAATTGAGGATCGTGGATGAACTGGTCCAAATTTCATATGTCCTTCTAAATTAATCAGAAATACCTTATCCTGGGAGTCAGTTAGTGCTCACCTAAAAGTACCCATGGCCGGTGAACGGTACCATTTATGTTCTCTCTCAACTTTCACATAATATTTGTCCTAATTCTCAGTCAAATTTTTCAACAGATATAAATAATATGTCTTTAGGAGCAAGATACACGAAGTAAGGGCAACTCAAAGCTTGATATTGATAATAAAAAAATGGTTTGTGGATCCTCTTATTTTGTAAATATGATTAATCATTCATAAAGGTTTAATGAATAACCACAATTTAATATAATTGCTCCATGAAATCAAAAGCAATTATCATTTCTTAAGTAAAGTTCGGTATTGTATTTCACTATATTTTAAAATGAAATTGCATCTTGTATTTTCGCAAGATACCAGTTTTTTCCAACCTTTGCATCCAAATTTTCGATAAGAGAAAAACTCGTCGCCCGGGGTGGTTAGAGCGTCTGCTCCAGAGTCGCGGGTCTAATGAGCTGATTGGTTCAAATTCCACTGTAGGAGTCAGCGGCCTGTCCTAAAAACTGAGGTTCCGCGTTGCAGTTGTTGTTGGCATGAAAAAGATTCTCACTGCTCATTAGGCTTGAGTTTCAAGTTAAGGTATGCAGCTCTATCTCAACCGGCCAGTTGTTGCATGTCCATATGAAAAAAATCTCGAGAGGGACTTAAGCAACAAGCAAAGAAACACACACACAAGTTACCAAAACACGTTCTAATCGATTTAGCTCATCATTCAATTGGCATTCGACTTAACGAAAGACTTTATTTGGAGAAAAGGTCATCACATCGACCATTGATCTTACGAAATCTTTATTTTAAGCAAGACTGTTTATATCCTTGTTTCATCAACTCTTTTGTCAGCTTGTGAAGAAATTATTCGTTCGTACATCATGCTCATATCGAATCACCCGGAATATGTAATTTCCATATGCAAGTGATAAGGGTATATCACTAATTAATTTTCGTTAAGGCGTATGCTGGACGATGCGCTAAAAATGAAAAAGCCAAGTAGAATGGAAAAATCATTTGAGTGATATATTGAGAAATTGCTTTGAAATAGAGCAATTTCTGAATTATCTATTCTTTCGTTTTCATCCGACCAGATGGAGAAATAAAAATCGCATGAACATTAGTTTTTTCACCTATCAAAGATTATATACATGTAACAACATCCCAGCAGGCACACAACATTGAATAAACTTTGAATCAACGTTGTTTTTCTATGTTGATTCAACATTGATTTTATGTTAGATTTTGAAAATTTGTATCAACGTTGAATTTAACATTGAATCAACATTGATATCACGTTGATTATATGTTGAAAAACAGTTGATTCAACATTTATTCAATTATTTATTTTGGAAAGGGGGGTGTCATATAGTAATGATATACATGTAGTTATCTGAATGTTATTTCCATCATTACATCTGTGTTTTAAAAGAATTTAACACCCTATCACTTAGGTTCCTTGAATTATTGTAAAAGAGCTTAATTTTCCTGTGACAGGTCGTTAGGGATGTTCATTCCTCCATGGCATCTGATCCCACCTCTGATAAAACCTCTGTTTCGGAGGTCCGTGTTTGCTCTGCTCCTATTTTGTATTGTTTTATGGACTTCTGATATTGACTACCGCTCGTTATCTCCATATCCTTCATTCTAATAATGCTAGTTCAGTTTTTATTTGAATAATATTTTAATCTAAGAATTATCTTTTCATATTTAAGTTGCGTAATTAATTAATCATATTGTAAAAGAAAGATCGTTTATAAAAATTAAGCAATACTAGTAAAACTACAAAGTAACATTATTTTTCATGACTATAAGGTAAACATTAGGCTAAGATCAAAATACATAGTTGTCTAATAAATGTATGACAAGGTTTAATGCAGCAGTGTCATTTAGACAACATACCCGGTAAGTGAGTCGAACGACTCCTGTAAATTGAACTTTTTCCTCTTAATTATAATTCTTTGATTTTGTTCCTGGGGTATCGGTCATTTTAGGAAATTATTTTTTTTTTTAGGACAAGTTTACAGAGATTATAAATAGCGTTCCATGAGCACATTTATGTGAACACTTATCAATTGTCAGGATAAAAAATATGTGATAACTCTAAGCATATAAATATAAAACAATAACTTGTATCATCACGATTCACATTTCTCCTAGCTGACGAAGAAACATAAATGCCAAGAATCATAAGACATTATACATTTATGCTGCGTTTATATGGTTAGTAAATCTTAATATACATTAAAAAAAGATATTTTAAGGTCAAGATCTAGTAAATGAAAGGTGCCTACAGATTTATCAAACTTGAGAAATAAATTCCTTTATTGATGCTTTACAACTTTAGCTTGGTCAAATAAGGTGTTTCGGGGCATAATTTGTAGGTAAACAAGATTAAAAACTGTATTTTAAACTGTCATTTTCAATGAAAAATTAAGAAAACCAGTCATGAATATAGGAGTTTTTCTCATATTCGACAAAGGAAATATATCCAGATTGCCTACAGTCTCTCAGAAAACGGTAATTTGTTTGTTCATGGCCTCTTTTTTAAAATAATATCAAATTTAATATAGCTATCCGGTTTACTTTTCATATGATTTGAAATTGAATGTCATGAAAATACCCTATTTTCTACATAATTCTGCTAAAGCCGTAAAGTACGGGAAAAAGAAAGTTGAAATTGATTATGACGTCATAATGGATCTAGCACTTAAAAGGTAGTCTCAAGTTATTTACTAGATCTTGACCTTAAGTAATGGGTTAATTCTAAATCATTACCATTTAACTTATAACTACTTACTTTGACGATTAGAAACTTGGTGTCCATTGGTTTTAAAAACTCATTAAAGGGATTGAACAGCAGACATAACGCCATGTAAAGTCCACTCTGTTACTAAGAAAAAAAAATTTAAAATTCCTGTGCTAGTTACTACGACTACCACAAAAATTCTCATCACTTCTACTACGACTACCACACGGTAATTATACCCCCTCATAAAATGAACTTCGGGTTTATCATATATGTGTATTAGTATTTGTATTGAAGCTTTATCCTCATGTAGACTTCAGGAATATAAAATACATGTACATTGATCTTGTGATGAATGGAGTTAGAAATTTATAAATGCAGATAGTCTGAAGTTGTACCTTTTTGTACGTTTACTGAAGACAAATTCTGATGGACGTTTTGTAAACATTTTATTGCAGCTTTTGTTGTCAGTAAGGTCTGGACATACCTGTTACCTGTATAAAACAAGTTCCCAGTAACAGATGGACATTCATTCATCACATGGCTTGGCCCGTTATGCAAATTATCCCATGTTTCCCACTATCGATGATGCCCTGGCATAGTCTACTAACTAGACTGTGATTGCTTAAATCATACAATATTAAACAAGGGCACTGCAAGACGGATCATCACCCTTGCAAAGAGCTAATCTAAAAATCAAGTTAGGATTTGACATCGATCCCATTACATATTACTTCCGTTTCGCACAGAATAAACTCACCCACTCACCCAAGATTACTTTATTCACGTTTTATACTTTATGTCCGTGTGTAACAAATAAGTAACAGATTTGGTGCAACATAAAGAAAAGAAAATTTTAACTTTTCTAAATTGAAAGAAGTGGAAGAGACTCATAATTTAAAGCGCTTGACGGAGTTTATCTCGTTGAAATGTTTTACATTTTTATTTTTCTCAGAAAAGTGTCGTCGATATCACCGACCCCAATCTTCATAATACATGATGCTCTGGTTGCTATGAATGCAACGCTTGGACGCAGATGTAACCAGAATCACTTCTCCGATATTTATCAGATTTAACAGCAAATTACTGGCCTCTGATCTCAGAATAACAACAAATTGATTAAAGTTACAAAAAATCGTGTTATCGTTCTCCTTAACATTAATAACATTTACCTGTTTCCTTTTTTGAAACCTGAGGGCCAATTCTAGCCAAATACTTTCATATTTTAACACCTACATGTATATGTTTCGGGGGTTAAAGGAATAAAGTCCTCATTAAACAAGGATTATTATTTTATAAATAATCCTTAAATGGAGACAACCATGCCTAAGCACTTTTTGAGGATAAAAGCAGAAATAAGTTCAGTTTGAAAAAATTAAATATAATGTGTTTTGTGGGAAGAGTATTTTGAACAAACTTGAATCTACTCTACCCTATGATGCTCCAACAAATGTATTTCTATGTCTAATCATAACTTAAGTAGATTTGTCAAGTTTATTTTCCAATATTTTTGCATCGCTCTACTCTACCAACAGGGACAGGATTTGAACCAACACTACCTAAGGATGTTTCTGAATTGATATGTAAAACCAGGACATTGCTCATCTCGAGAAAAACTGATGTATCTTTTTTTTATTTCTTTGTAAAGGTTAAAAACAGTAGTGTCCCCCTCTTTTCATGGTCATCATTATTTGAAGTAATTTGAGTTTACATTACACAATTTACCCGAGGGTGCTTCTATACTTATATATAATTGAAAACAGTTTTTCCCTATGGATGTACGGTAACGACAATGTCGATAGAGAGTGTTGGAAATCTTTCCAGTCCACAGTGTAACAATGTAAATATGATGGGACTTTTTAACCATACACAGAGACGTAAGCGTACTCATGGGCATCGGTCTTACAAAGGATGCCTCTTTTGATTCAATACTACCTTATGTAAATCAATAGTTAGGTCTATATCATAATCGCACCAAACTTAATTTACTCTGTCCATTTGCAACTTTTAAGTAGTCTTCTTGAAAAGGTCAAGGAAAGTCCATTTTTCTTCACACTATAATATAGACTCGGATCTGTGATTATGGATATTGCAAATCATAGACCTTTTAAACCCTCGCATTTTACTGAAGAATATGCAGCTGAAACAATGCATCTTTTCCTAAAGCTTCAACATGCCAACAAAGGAATTGACGCGATTAATATAAATAATATCCTTAATCCCAAACGGGTCCATTCTTGTTTTCCACCATATTTCACGTTAAAGACTACACCTTGTATTTCCTATAAATATACATCGACTATTGCTTCCAAACTTTTAGATTAAAAGAAAACTTTACAGGGCCTGGATATCGAATATCTGAAACATAATCATCCATCGTTTTCTTCTTCACCCTTTAACTATAGTTCTTCTGGGCACGGTTATTATAGGTGAGCTAAATATAGTTAATAATGAGGACGTTAGATCAATAACTTTAAAAGGTCCTAAATATAGGGAACCCCGATCCTTCTATTGGCGTCGGAATTTCAAAAATATTATGGATTGTGTAGAAGATTAGGTCAAGCGGTGTGCCAAATATGAAAAAAGACAAACACACTTTGTCAGAATGGAATAAATGTACGTATCAGATCTATGTTACGATTGCGTATTAAAAGATTGAGGGGCAATATGAAAATCATCTATCCCTTCTGTATTCAACAATCCAGAAGTAAAAAAGAATTAGATAGACAACATAATCTGTACGATCTGGTCCTTATAATCTGTACGTACTGGTCCTTGCTGACAAAGTAGGTATCAACAATGGCTTCGTTTTAAGGCTTATTATATAAATTGTATATTAGAAGAACTTGGATTTGATTCTACTTCAAAATCATATGTCAGTTTGGAATATTTTAAGATCCCAAAGAGCCGAAATGAATTTGAACTACCATATCTTTATTGGATTCCAAAACTTCATAAAAATCCTTACATACAAGATACATAGTGGGTTCTAGTAAATGCTCAACCAAGCCTCTTTCTTTACTCTTCACTAACATGACTAAGATATTAACAGAAGTGAAGGAGAAACTTCAAGAGTACTGTGCAACAATATATGGTTGTGTGAACCAGATGTGGATATTTTAAATATACAAAGAACTTTTGGACAATTTACAATATACCTTCATCACCTGCATACGCAGTTTATACATCTCAGTTAATTCAATACGCAAGAGCGTGTTCTACGTACGAACAACTTCTAAAACGAAGTGAATTATTGACAAACAAGTTGATGATCCAATAATATCAACAGTCTCGAGTAAAGTCATTTTTTCGTTAGTTCTATGGTCGATAAAATGATCTTGTCAGCAAATACAATTTATCATTGAGTCAAATGCTGTCTAACTTTTTCATACCAATTGTTAGTCCCTTATTTATACATTGAATTGACGACGAATTTTTCCGCTATTTCCGGATCATGAGAAGGAGCACAAAGCGGGTGTGACCGGTTGGCAGGGGATACTCACTCATCTATGGCACCTGATCCCACCTCTGATGTTTTGGAGGCCATTGTTTGCTCTGCTCCTATTTTGTATTGTTTTATGGATTTTTGATCTAGAGTACTGTTCGTTATCTCCATATGTTTTTTTCTTCCCTAATGACGCATTTTTTAATTTTTTTTTTCCAACTTCTCTCAAGACGTCTCTTTATGAGTAAAAATATAGAACCTTAAACAACATACAATCAATCAATCTTTTCTCAAGACAAACAAGAAGTGTTTGGGAAATATTGATGCCCATATATATGACAGCTCATGTCAAAGGTAAGTTTTTGAATTGCAACTCAACTCCCGATGAAGGTCAAGAGATGGAAATAAAACTAAAAAAGAATTAAACTCAAGGGAAGTTCTTTCCCACGTGGAAAATATCTGTGAAATAAAAAATCATTAACCTTTACCATTTAGGCTAATATTCAAGAATTCTTAAAGTAGGTCAAAGACGAAGGAAGATCGTGTCACAAGGAACGCCTGTTTGAAATACTAATCATTTAGAAATAATGGCAAATGTTAATTGTTTCGAAAGAAAAGGCGTCTCCATGTGAGTAAAAAATTCTCGAGAGGGACGTTAAACAATATACAATCAATCAATCGAAATAAAAGTAAAATGATATGTATAAAAAAAGAGGTTCACAAAAGATAACCTTGTCATATACCTTTGATATTTGATAACCCTACCAAGAAACAAGAAATAGACATGTAAAAGATGAAAACTTTAGCTGGATTCGTTCTTTTCTTTGATTGTTTGTTGTTTAACGTCCCTCTTAAATATTTTTTACTCATATGGAGACTCCACGACGTACCAGAGGAAAACTGCAAACTTTGACCGACACTCGGCACTTAAGGCAATGAGCAGTGAAAGATCTTTTTCATGCCAGCACCAACTGCGACACAGACCTCGGTTTACACGGTGTCATCCGAAAAACCGGTCTCCACGTCCCACAGAGGAATTCTGTCAACTTGCTCTGTGCCTCTAAATCAGTCGCTCTAACCACTGCTTAACGCGGGCTATGCAAGAGTTCGTAAATTATACACATAATTAAAGTTTGGCATATTTTGAATATGTAGAAAGTCAAACCGAAAGGTCAAAGTCATGTTTGTCTCAAAGAAAATTCTTATCACAAGAAATAGACCTGTGAAATATGTTAGGAATAGTTTTTACCAATCAAACGTCATGGCCACGAATAAAGTATTTTGTAATAAGCAGACAAAAAGATAAAGAGATAAACAGACAAAAAATACAGTCATACAGACGAAACAAAAACTATGCTTCTAAATCTTGGATTTTGTGGGCATAAAATAAAAAAGGATGGAAAGATCAGTAGGGATTAAGGTTCTTAGGTGAATAATGTTATCCATGGCCCTTTCGCTGAATGTATTTGCCATATAAATATCGAAAGATTCTTAGTATACCTTTGTTTCCTTTTAGATTTTCTAGAGAAATGGGAATCGTGAATAACCGCGCGGGAACTAATTTTAGATGACCATCTAAACTTATCACAAATCTCATATCCCCAGAGTCAGTTAGTGCTCACCTAAAAGTACTCATGGAATACAGTACGTAAATATGTACGTTTCAAATTTTTATGCAAATATAAATAAAGTGTACTAACGAGATGCAAATACAGTACGTAAATATTGACGTTCTCTATGAACTTTCACATACCAAATGTCCTTTTTGTTGATCAAATTTTTATGCAAATATAAATAAAGTGTACTAACGGGATGCAAAACCTGACAGAGATAAAATAATGCATTGTAATTACACCAAAATAAAGATTATTTGGAACTTTTTTTGTAAATACGACTAATCATGTATTAATATCTATTTTATTCCAACATACCCGTATAAGTGGAAAGTTTATCAAGACACAAATTTCGCGTTTGTCCTTAGAAATAGGTGTTTTATTTTTAGCGAAATGCAATTTTAGCGATTTTGAAATGTTTACTAGAGAAGCTACGGTATTTAAAGTTTACATCTTGCATGTCCTACAGATAATGGACAAGTTTACTGTATTCCTTGACCGCTGCATCTACGACTACCACAAGTCATCACTTCTAGGAACAGATGGACATTATATCGCGGGTTTCCAAAAAATTCACACTCTTTTTGTTGAATGTCAATACAATCGAATGTTAAAGAAATAAAAAAAACAAATAAAACATAAATATGCTAAAAATTATCAACATTTATAGTTTGTACAATTGATTATTTTTCCAAAATTATAAACAGAAAAAGTAAGTCACAATATTGAGCAAATCCAGAAATAATTTATTGACAACTAAAACTTCTTTAGTTCTTTACAAATAGACAAAATAATCCGAACAAGCTGATCCATGTTTGCCAATCTGTTTCGCAAAAGAGCGCGTTCTTTTAATAAAACTTAAAATTAGGTTCACTGGAATGACAAAATGTTTTACAAATATCTTTTTATAAACAAAAAAAAAAAAAAGGAATCATTCAAGACTTAAAAAATCATTTGTTACAAATATAAAACTGTAAACCAAATTCAAAATGTTTTAAATATTAAACAAGAGTAAAGGATTCATTCAAGACGCGTAAAAAATCATTTGTTACAAATATAAAACTGTAAACCAAATTTTTGTAAATATTCGGTTGGGACGCATTAAAACGAAGATAATTTTACTACTTACCATTTTATCTTTCAATTTTAGAGGGTTTTTTTTGAAGTTGAAAACTGTATTAACAAATTGAGGTTTTGATTAAACGAAAACTAACAGCCACTTTCTTTTTGAAAATTGGAAATATATTTTTACATTACAATATTAATTAGACAAGGTCATCGCAAGGCGAGCATCCCCTCGCGAAGAGCATATCTATAAATCAAAGAGCATATCTATAAATCGTGTTTTATAATGGTAGCATTCGTATCCGATGCAACATAAAGAAAAGAACATTTCAACCAAAGAATGCGTTACTTTACTAAAATTTAATGTTCTTAAAAAGTTGTGAAATTGGCTTTAATAATAGTTAAGTAGATGAATATGATAAATCATTTACGGCATATACTTTATGTCCATATGTAACATATCAGTTACGTATCGCCCACTTCAATTTTTGGATATTTTATGTAAACTGCTTTGAAAAATCACATATATCAAAAAAGAAAAGAAAATTTCACTGAAAATTAATGTCTTCTGCAACTTTTTTTGTTGTCATATAGGAGGTTGAGAAAAACAAGATAATCAGAATTCATAATTTAATACACATTTTTGAAGGAGTTTATACAATTGAAGGAGTTTAAATGTTTTACATTTTTTCCCAGAAAAATGTCATCGATATCATCGACTCCAGTCCGACTATGGTCTCCATAACACAGGATGCTCTGGTTGCTATGAGTGCGGCACTTGGACACATATGTCACGCGCAGCGCAACAACACCACAATTTATCAGATTAACTAGTTTGCTACAGCAAATTAGTGGGCTCAACTCATTTACTGGTATATGTCAATATATAAAAGTTTCAAAAATCGTGTTTTGTATTCATTTTATATTTATAAAGAACAAACGTAACATAGTTAAAATGTGGATACAGTGAGGTCACGATCTAAAATAGTATGTGGTCTTTGGTATATTTTTTTTATTTCAAGCTCTCTGGGATATATCGTGTTGAATATGAATTAACCTGATTGGGAAGATATTGAATTTTTACAAAATTATGTTTGAATTTCCTTTGTATTTGATCTGAAAGCTGAAAGAGATTCTCTACTCACAAGTTCTTTTTTTCGATTTTTTTCTTATCTTTCTCCTTAAAATTAAGAACATTTCAACGGTTTCCTTTCTTGAAACCTGCCAGGCCAATTCTAATTAATTACTTGTACTGTCATATTTTAACATCTACATGTATACGTTTGGAGAGTGAAGAGAACAAAGTCCTCATAAAACAAAGGATAAATATTTTGTAAATAATCCTGAAAATGGGACGACCATACCTGAGCACTGTTTGAGGATAAAAGCAGAAATCAGTCCAGTTTGAAAAACTTAGATATAAAGTGATTTGTGGGAAGGAGTAATTTGAACAAACTTAAATCTACACTACCCGATGATGTTCCAATAAATGTATTTCTGTGTCTAATCATAACTTTAGTAGATTTGTCAGGTTTTCCCTATATTTTTGATCTTTTATTTTTTCATCGCTCTACCCGCAGGGAAGGATTTGAACCAAAAGGATCTAAGGATGTTTATGAATTAATATGTAAAATCAGGACATTGCTTTTTTCGGGAAAAATTGAAGGATCTTTTTTGTTTCTTTGTAAAGATTAAAAATTGTAGTGTCCCCCTCTACTCATGGTCATCATTATTTGAACTAATTTGAGTTTACATTACATAAATTACCCGAGGATGCTTCTATATCTATATATAATTAAACGCAGCTTTCCCCATGGATGTACGGTAATGACAATGTCGATAGTGTTGGAAATCTTTCCAGTCCACAGTGTAACAATGTTAATATGATGAGACTTTTTAACCATACACAGAGACGTAAGCGTACTCATGGACATCGGTCTTACAAAGGATGTCTCTTTTGAATCAATACTACCTTATGTAAATCAACAGTTAGGTCTCTCATATTCGCACCAAACTTTACTCTGTCCAATTGAAGAAGGATATGGAGATAACGAACAGTATTCAATCTCAAAGTTTTAAATAGCCTTCTTGAAAAGGTCAAGGAATGTCCATTTTGATTCCTCGACATCAGAATAGGTTCGGATCTGTGATTATGGATATTGCAAATTATAGGCCTTTTAAACCCCCACGTCTTACTGAAAAAATGCAGCTAAAACAATCCTCTTTTCCTAAAGTTTCAATATGCCAACAAAGGAATTGACGCGATTAATGTAAGTATTATACTTAATCCCAAACGGGTTCAGCCTTGCTTTCTACAATATTTCACGTTAATTATAAAGACTACACCTTGTATTTCCTATAAATATACATCGACTTTTTCGTTCTTCTTCACCATATAACTGTAGTCCTGCTGGACACATTATTATAAATTAAGTGTACTAACGGGATGCAAAACCTGAACAGAGATAATTAATAATGCATTGTAATTACACCAAACTAAAGATAAGAATATGTGGAACTTTTTGTTTTTAAATACGACTAATCATGTATAAATGACTATTTTATTCCAACCTACCCGTATAAGTGGAAATTTTAGCGAGACGCAAATTTAGCGATTTGTCCTAAAAAAAAAATTAGGTGTTTTATTTTTACCGAAATGCAATTTTAGCGATTTTAAAATGTTCACTAAAGAAGCTTTTACAAATAAAACATAATTAATTTTTAGTGATATGAAATTTTAGCGATCTCAACACCCTCTCTGATAATGCCAAAATTAAATCCTCGCTAAAAATTCTGCTTATACGGTATTTAAATTTAAATCTAGCATGTCCTACAGACAATGGACAAGTTTACTGTATTCCTTGACCGCTGCATCTAAAATTTTCCATTACAAACAATTTTACAGTGCTTTGATATTGACCACAGGAATAATAATCTTTACAGTGTTCCTTGTTCTTTTGATTAATCTGATTAATCATTTAATTTCGTGTCGATAAACGTTTACTTTTCATATAAAGGATTACTTGAAGATCGTTCAAAATTTCTCAAACTGTGATAAAGAAACTGACAGTTAAATCTCTTTTATCAGATAAATTTCTTGATATATAGAAGATTTTTAAAATATATTTTATATAAGAGAAGGTATCAAATCAAATTATTTATTTCATAAGCCATTCTTGTCTTCTTTTCCAAGACTTAATTTGCTTCGAAATTGCTTCTGCTTGGGAAATAGGTCGCTTTAGGACACTATTCTAGTTTGAAAGGGACTTATTTAAAGAGAACAAAAATAGTATTCCGTGAGCACTTTTAGGTGAGCACTTATTGAGTGTCAGGATATGAAATATGTGATAAGTCTAAGCCAATTAATATGAAATCAGAACTTGTAACTTCACAATTTACATTTCTCCAGAGACCTAGCTGAAGAAGAACCAAAAATGCCGAGAATCGTTCTATTTTTGTGTTGCATTTATGTGGTGAGTAAATCTAAAATACTTTGGAAATATTTTAAGAAATGGATAAATCAGGGGCAGTTTATTAACATAAATCCTTAGTTTTAGGCGTAAAAATGGAGATAATAATAAAAAGAATTTCTGTAAAGAATTATATGAAGCCCACAATATTATTTTTCTTTATTGCATCAATACTAGTATTAATTTTGATAGATTAGACAATAAGAACCTTTGTGTGCTGTGGGTTTTATTTGTTAAAAAAAATATGATAGTGAATGAACAGTTGTGTATGCCTTGTAAGGCCCAGTTTTGTAGCTAAAAACTATATTCAAAAAAGAATTCCAACACCCCAGATGCTTTGAACAAAAAGCAAGAATTTAAATAAAGGTAGTGTAATTTGAAAAAAAAATTCAAAGAAAAGGTTTCTAAAGTTATCTCATATAAAACACCAATTTGCAATTTTTAAAAATACCCGGTATCAGATCTTTTTGAAATCCATAATTAATTTGATAACACAGAAATATTTCTTTAGAGACTATGGCTGCTACAACCACCGAACGGCCACAGCATTTCACGCATGCCCATCACCCACATTCCCACGGAACACGCCCCACTCACGAGGCGTCAGTGGGAGAAAAATTTTCATTCTACCACGACTACCACACGGTAAGAATTCTCATTCTACTACAACTACCATACGGTAAGAATTATTCTACTTCGACCACAACACGGTAAAAATTCTCTTTCTACTTCAACCACCACACGGTAAAATTTTTCACTCTACTACGACTACCAAACGGAAAAAAATTCTCATTCTACTACGGTAAGAGTTCTCATCACTTCTAGTGCACAGTCTTCATAAAGATTATCAGATACCAATTTACTTATAGTGATTGCTTTTCTTTCACAAAATCAGTAGACTGTTGTTGCAGGTAGTCTGATGTTTGAACTATTTGCAAAGTAAAGTCTGCTTATTTAGGACAAATTC
>NW_026919629.1:0-15882 GCF_032062105.1 Saccostrea cuccullata
AATTATTTATTAAAAACCTCTACTTAAAAAATAAGAAAAAAACTTGTTGTGGCCTTAAAGTCGACATTAAGATGTAACGCCGATGTTTTACTTTCATTCATGTGTCGATTAGATACATATCATTGAGCTTAGGAAAAAAGACACCACATATTCTTTCACATATGAAAGAATTTTTTTTAATGACAAAATCTGTTGAAATATTTAGAATACTAAAAGACCCCCTACACATTGACTGTTCAATTTTTGGTAAGGAATTATCAAATTTCTCAGCAAATTCATCTACAATGCCAAAAAAAGATGTTAAAATTATTGTCCATTTCTTTTACATTGGAAACCGATTCGCCATTCAATTTTAAGTATGATGGTGAAGCCGATGCTGATTTTGGTGGTAAAAATTGCTTTAATTCTCTTCACATGTCCTTTAGTTTTGTATTGGCTTGATTAATCGCACTTTCCACAAACTCACGTTTTGCGTCGTTTATTATAGTAACTACCCTGTTTCTCGCCGCCCAGTAAAGTAACCAATCAGATTGATCACGAGTTTTTAAAGCCCGAAGGTGAAAGATATCCCGCTGTCGCATTTCCGAGAGAATTCCGTCATTTATCCATTTTTCCAAATCACTTCGAATACGTTGTTCTTTTATGGGCATATGCTTATCGACAACTGACATGAACATAGAGCGAAAAGATGACTACATACTATCTACGTCGGAAAGTTTTCTTAGCGAGTTCCAATCAACGGCGTGTAAATCAATAATAAAATCGTTTCAATAAATTTCTTTTGATCTCTATATTTAACGTAAACATGGTCTAGTTGTGGATCGCCTTTAAATTTCTTTCGGACCGATGCTCCAAGTGATGATTGCTCAGTCCGATTGGTATTACTCCCCTGGAATTATAAAGCAGGGGATTATAAACATGTATATGATCAATCAAAGTGCTGTTGTCGATCATCTCGCGTGTGGGCTCCTTAATGATTTGAATTAGACCACAGACTTCCATCATGGATTTAAAGTTTTTAATTGATCTATATTAAATTCACCCATGATTACTTGTTCAGTGCTGGTGATTGATAGATCTTCTATCCGCTCCTCGAAATCATACATCCATTGCGCGTTTGAATCTGTATACAACTCCAACGGGGATTTTAGGAGAATTTAGACGTTTTAATATCTGCGGTCATAAACTCCACGTTTTCATCCCTGTATATGTTCATCACAGTCCATTTATCTTTTTTAAACATAATTACCCCTACCCTATGTCGATTTCGGTCCCTTCTTATTACTTTGTATCCACGTATTTGAATTTCAGATTCGGAAATATTACAATCAAGTTTACTCTCTGTAACAACCAAAACGTCAAATATGCCATCCTTAAGTAGAATCTTCACTTTATCAAGTTTGTTAAGAATGTCGCATAAGTTTAAGTGCTTAATTTTGACACCTTTAAGCAATTGCGTTAAAATTTCAATACTATTCTGATCCATAATCGAATCTCCGCACCAGATATCAATACAAGAATCACAAATCCTTTCAGTCTTTCCCTAAGGATGCAATGACAATCTCGGTAGTGTTGGAAATCTTTCCAGTCCACAGAGTAACAATGTAAATTTGATGGAACTTTTAACCATACACAGAGACGTAGGTATAGTCATGGACATCTGTCTTACAATAAACCTTTAATACACGATGTCTCTTTTGATTCATTACTACCTTATGTATTTCAACAGTTAGGTCTACATCATTTAATCTATTGAAAGACACTAAATTGTTTTCCCTGTCTACAACTTTTTGGAACTACCCTCGTGTGTATTCTGCTGTTGAAGAATCTAAATATTTAGTTGCTTTAGCTTCTTCAAATTGTCCATCTAATTTTTAAGGAAACCGAATAGATTTTAGCGTGTACTAATGAATGCTTATTTGGATTTTGACCTGAGACAAAATTGAATCAAGAGACATCATATATGCATTTGATTTATCGTGTGACAGAAATTATTTATGTTTTTATACTGATAGCTTTTCTTTGTATTAAATGTTTAAATGTTTTCCACTCGTTACCAAGCAAGATATAGTTACTGGATACACTTTATGTTTATAAGGCTTCTTGCTCTTTAGAATTATTTTTTCAATAACTTTTGTTTAGATTGGCTGATAATTAGTGCGAGTAATGAATAATATACTAGTAACGCACTGATTTCCAAACGGACAAGATATATCCTCTCTTTACTTCTATGCTAAAGATTTTAAACATTTTATTAAAATTATTATTTATGCCATTTTTCTTCAAAATCAGTGCAATCTGTATCAATATATGCATAATATATTTTTATTTGTGTTTTGTATCCGTAACTTTTGAAAATCTATTGTAAACTCCTTTTCAATGTTGATGATGTGGTCAGTATTATTGCTTCTTTCAGAGCTTCTGTAGAACAATTTATCCACGTCGGTAACATTAAAAGAATCTAAACCCTATCTGCTTTTCGTTTTATTAATATATGATAATATGTAGCAAAAAGAAGACTTTGATTTTATTTTGATGGTCTTGTCATCATTGTTGTTTGTTTCATCGACAGCTGCTTCTTCAATAAAAATGGAACTCGTAAATTTACATACCTCGTCATTGGTCATTCGCAAAATTATTTTGTTAAAACAGATTCTGATTGCACACATAAGTACTCTGAAGTTGAAATCAAGAAGATGCTTGAGTTTTTCATTAACAATATCTATGTGGTTTTTGGAGACCAGGTATTCCAACAATCTATTAGAATCCCTTGGGTACAAATTGCGCCCCGTTATTAGCAGACCTATTTTTATATTCATATGAAGCAGAATTTATGCAAAATTTTATGCGTGAAAAGAAGAAAACACCTGCTGTGGCGTTCAACTCGACATTTAGATATATCGACGACGTTCTGTCAATTAATAATGGTATTTTCCATTCCTACGTCGATACGATATATCCTGGTGAGCTTGAGATAAAAGATACTACAGAGTCCGACACCTCTGCTTTATACTTGGTTATTTTACTTGAAAAAGACACTAATTGTAATCTAACAACCAAGCTATATGATAAATGTGATGACTTTAACTTTTCAATCGTCAACTTCCCTTACTTATGCAGCAATATACCTTTATCACCTGTATACGGAGTTTTTATATCTCAGTTGATTCGATATGCAAGAGCATGCTCTACGTATGAAAAATTTCTAAAACGAGGTCAGTTATTGACAAACAAGTGGATGAAAGAAATATATCAGCAGTCTCGTTTAAAGTCATCATTTTGTAAGTTCTATGGTCGATACAATGACCTTGTCAGCAAATACAATTTTTCATCATGTCAAATGCTGACTGACGTTTTTCATACAGATTGTTAGTCCATTATTTATACACTGAATTGACGACGGGTTTTTCCGTTACTTCCTGATCATGACAAGGAGCACACTGCGGGTGTGACCGGTCGGCAGGGGATGCTCACTCCTCCATGGCACCTGATCCCACTTCTGATGTTTCGGGAGTCCGTGTTTGCTCTGCTCTTATTTTGTATTGTTTTATGGATTTTGAGACTGAATACTGTTCGTTATCTCCATATCCTGCTTCTCCATACCAGTTGTTTCATCTGTTAAATCTATAATCTGTTGTTACAGACTTCGCATGTTTTGTTTGGAAACATAGCACTTTTTATACCACCATCAACCTTGATATAGTAATGCACAGTTAGTACAAAATTTATCTTGTCTTGATCTTTTGTGGTTAAATTCATTCATTATACCAAAAGTTCTTGCTAGATCTCCAAAGCCAGTTTTATATTCACTCCAGTTCCTGTGGAAATCTGCACTCTCGTCCAACATTTTCTGTACAACCTTTTATTTAAGAATAAAGTTGGAAGCTTTAATACCTCTAACATAATTTGATGAAATCTTAGAAATGGTGAATTTAAAGTAGATCAATGAAGACAATCCCGCACCGTCCAACCCCCTCCGTCTGTTGTCATGTCACAAAAAACTTTTTTCTTTTCTTTTCCGTCCGGATAAATTGGATATACACCATCCTTTCCTTTCCGACCTGGAGTTTCTTCAGAATGGTTGAACAATCCTTGTACTTGCCTGAAGGCAGTAAACAGTCATTTAAAACTCTAAATAACCATTCTGTAAAGAAAAATGCAATTGTACCGTCGTTTTGTATAATTAAATGCTAACTAAATAAATACTCAGTTGACGAGAAGGCAAAAGCAGTCAGATGACAGGTCTGGAAAAGCATCTATGAACCAGGCTAACGGAGATGGAAAAAGAGCACCAGGGCCACAGGTGTCCTTAGGCCTTGGTTCATCTATTGAGGAGGGTGGGTTGTACATAGATGTAAATGTTCAAGGGGTAAAAGCTAAGTTTCTAGTACACACTGGTGCTACTGTTACCCTTGTTTCTGACACATTGTACAAGAAGTTGCCAGCATCTGTGAGACCGAATTTACATGAGGTAAATCAGACCATCATGTCAGCCAAAGGCACTACTCTGTCTGTTCATGGGAAGGCAGAATTTAATATTGACCAGTTGACATACCACAACGAGGTAGTGTTTGCTAACATAAAGGCAGATGGCATATTGGGCCTAGACTTTATGAAAAGAAATCACTGCAAAATCGATGTTAGCAATAAAGTTCTTCATGTCAATGGTCATGATAAGAGAATGACAATTGAAGGTTCACTTGGATGCTTTAGAATTACAGCAGCTATGTGTGCGTTCCAGAGGGTTAAAGTTTGCCATACTGCGAGAGTATTATTGAACCAGTTGACAAGTACAACAAACAACAGAGCACATTAACTGCTGGAACAGTAGTAACCCCTTAAGAAACTGTGCCAGTTAGACTAATGAATGTTGAACAAGAGTCAAAGGTGGTGCACTCTGGGACAGTAATTGGACATCTTACAACTTGCTGAAATAGACACAGTGAAGGACTCGCTGGTAAATAAGGAATCAGCCACTACCAAAGTGCTACGCAAGAATTTAGCTGATCTACTTCATAAGAGTAAGAGCAACATGATTCCTACACAGTTCAAGCGGGCAGAAGACTTTCTGTTAAAATATAGTAGCTTATTTGCAGAAAATAGCTTGGACTTTGGTAGGACTGGAATAGTCAAGCATCATATCGATACGAGTGACAATAGACCTATTGAACAAAGACCACGAAGAGTGCCAGCTCATCTGACAGATGAAGTAGACAATGATATAGATGACATGCTGAGAAAGGTGTCATACAGCCCTCCAACAGTCCATGGTCCTCACCAATAGTGTTGGTCAGGAAGAGAGATTGGACGTACAGATTCTGTGTTGACTATCGTCGACTTAACAGTTGCACTATACAAGATGCATACCCATTAAATAAAAATGACATCTATGTGACTTGGTTTTTCATAAGAAATATTTTATATACAAATGATATAATATTGAACCATATCTTTTAAAAAAAAAGTCATTGTCCACGAATTTTTTGGACAACTCTCGCATATAATAACTTTTTTCTACAACTTTTCACGATGCAAGTATACTCTGATAAAACTAGATATAGGTGTTCACTAAACCTAAGGTATATGGCAGAACATTAAAGTTTCCACCTGTCTTAAGGTATAGCTAATTTACGTGTCCTTGAGTCGTAATTATAAAGTATACCTAAATTTGGGTGTTCACTACTCCTGGAGTATATAACGACGTCCACCAGTCCTTAGGTATAACTACATTTCAGTTTCAACTTGTCCTAAGGTTTGACTTGAGGTAGATATCCACTAGTCTTTTGGTATAACTTGATAAATTTTCGCAAGGTCCTAAGGTATTGCTTCATCTAGTCGGTATTTGTAGATATAAACGTTTACTTTTTCGATAGAATAAGTAGTCCTGTGATGTATTCTGATCATGGTGTCACTGATGCACTGATTTTACGTGATATAGCTGCACCCTAGCCCCATAATTTACAGAGATATATAGACATCGACTCCTCCCTAAACTAAGCTGATTTCCCTTGATTTAATGTAACAGAAATGATATTATATAAATATGTGTAGCTGTTAATATTAATTGACAAATAATAATACTTTCCTCACATGGCAAAACGAAGGAAAATATAACATAATATTATTAAATATTTTATTATAAAAAGTACAATATTTACTAGTTACACCGTAAAACATATTAGATGAAGATATTTAGGACGTACTTCTCCTGTTCAAAAACTCAAGATTCGAATCTAGGCGCCTTCAAAAGTAGTGCATGCAGCGATATATGTTAATACAGAAGTTTGACTTCACAACATAGTGCATTAAAGAGATCCTTAAAGTAAGGCAATAGTTCACCATCATAAGGTAAATAATGGACAAAGATAGTTGTCAGTATCATATTACAATTATAATTAAAGATAGAAATAATGTACAACATAGTTCAATAATGAACAATAAGGCAGTATAATCACAAGTGACAAGATGAGTAGTGAAGCGGTCAATCAGACAAATGAAAACATAAAAAGTTCGTGGGCGGTAAAAAGAGATGTAAGCAAAAGAATACGCCGATACTGAATAGAGATCAGTCACTGGTAATTATAAACACCTCTAATTAGTTTAAATGGATTACTTTACAGTATTTACGTAGAAACTTAGAGAATAAAATTTGTAAATAAATCATCGTAAATTGAGGATGTTGTTAAACACGATCGGTAATGCTGCAAGTTTTGTTAACCAAATCCGAGCTAAAATAAGACATAATAAATGTTGCTTAAGCATATTAAATCATTTTATAATCATGTACTATAATTCTGGTGCATTTACATCCAAAAAAAATTTATTGTAAACAATATACAAGTTATCACAAGAAGCAAGGTCTCACATTTTGTATCAAAAATGCTTAAAATTATTATAAAACAAAAGGTCCTATGTGTCACTCTAAACCATGCTTTATGATTAATACTGATAAATTGAATTACTTGATTTAAACATTTTAAATGTAATTGTGTGATAAATTGAAATGAGCTTGCCTTATTGATTTTATATTTTTACGTCCCATTCGAACATGCCCCATTGATAACAAGCACTTTCTCATTAGCAAAATTTCATTTAAAATTTTTACACTTGAAAGACAATGATATAATTTATTTGACTATACAAGAGATTGTACAAGTTACTTCTTCTTATGATAATGTTGATACTGTGCAGGATCCTTCGGCTTTGGTCTTTAATAAAACTCAGGAGCTACGCTCCCTCGTGTCATAACCACGCGAATAGGATATTTGGTTTGTTTATTAAAGAAAAAACAAGGTTACCCTTTGAATGGTGAAACCAAGCCCTCCAGCGAGATGGTACTTAGGAACAGTCAATATTCATAAATTTATTATACCCGCACTTTCGAAAGAAAGTTCGGGTATATTGTTGTTACTCATGTCCGTCCGTCCGTCCGTCCGTCCGTCCGTCCGTCCGTCTGTCACACTTTTCTTCCCTGAACTCCTCCTACATTTTTCACAGTAGCTTAATCATCCTTTGGGAGATGGTTGGGGGTGTCATGTAGATGTGCAGTAAGGTTTCGGAATTTTGATTTTGCCCCGGGGGGTCAAATGGGGGTCGAAAAATGACGTTTTTTATACAAAAAGCCCCTTCTTCCCTGAACTCCTCCTACATTTTTCACAGTAGCTTAATCATCCTTTGGGAGATGGTTGGGGGTGTCATGTAGATGTGCAGTAAGGTTTCGGAATTTTGATTTTGCCCCGGGGGATCAAATGGGGGTTGAAAAATGACGTTTTTTATACAAAAAGCCCCTTCTTCCCTGAACTCCTTCTACATTTTACTCAGCAGCCTAATCATCTTTTGAGAGATGGTTGGTGGTGTCATGTAGATGTGCAGTAAGGTTTCGGAATTTTGATTTTGCCCCGGGGCATCAAATGGGGGTCGAAAAATGACGTTTTTTATACAAAAAGCCCCTTCTTCCCTGAACTCCTTCTACATTTTACTCAGCAGCCTAATCATCTTTTGAGAGATGGTTGGTGGTGTCATGTAGATGTGCAGTAAGGTTTCGGAATTTTGATTTTGCCCCAGGGGATCAAATGGGGGTCGAAAAATGACGTTTTTTTATACAAAAAGCCCCTTCTTCCCTGAACTCCTTCTACATTTTACTCAGCAGCCTAATCATCTTTTGAGAGATGGTTGGTGGTGTCATGTAGATGTGCAGTAAGGTTTCGGAATTTTGATTTTGCCCCAGGGGATCAAATGGGGGTCGAAAAATGACGTTTTTTATACAAAAAGCCCCTTCTTCCCTGAACTCCTTCTATATTTTACTCAGCAGCCTAATCATCTTTTGAGAGATGGTTGGTGGTGTCATGTAGATGTGCAGTAAGGTTTCGGAATTTTGATTTTGCCCCGGGGCATCAAATGGGGGTCGAAAAATGACGTTTTTTTATACAAAAAGCCCCTTCTTCCCTGAACTCCTTCTACATTTTACTCAGCAGCCTTATCATCTTTTAAGAGATGGTTGGTGGTGTCATGTAGATGTGCAGTAAGGTTTCGGAATTTTCATTTTGCCCGGGGGGTGGGGGGGATGGGGATCAAATCGAGGTAGAATTTTTATATTTTTTTTTTTTAACATATATTTGACATGTTTAATCACCCTGCTTTCAAGAACTTCCCAAATAGCTTATGCTGCAATAGCTTTAAACCACGATCATTTAGAAAATGATTCGTTTGTTTTGTGTATGTGTAAAATGGTTTCAAAATTTGAATTTTCATATGGATGGCAAAAAGGGGCTGGAAAAATATGGCACCTCCCTAACCCTTGTGGTCATGATTTGTACAAACTTGAATCTACACCTCTTGAGAATATTTCCATATTAATCATGCTCTTGGTGTTCCTGAAAAGAAGAACTTTAAAGATGTGTTTCCTTTTATTCCTAAATAAAACTTTGATCCCTAATTGTGGCCTGACCCTAGCCCGAGGTGATGATTTGAAAAACTAGAAATATGTCTATAGGACATGAATGTCCCACCAGATGTGTATTACTAATGGTACATTAAACAAGCGGCCCATGGGCCACATCGCTCACCTGAGTACTGAAGCTAAGAAAAAGTAGAAATTGGTTTATTATTGAAAAGTTAAAATCCAAAAGTAATCCCATGATCAATCATGGATTTGCTTTTCTTCAAAGAATTTTCCCATATATTTCTATGTAAAACTTTGGTCGGCCATTTTGGCCCCGCCCTACCCCCTGGGGTCATGATTTGTACAAATTTGAATCTACACTACCTGAAGATGCTTCCATATAAATATGATGAATTATGGATTTGTCATTCTTGAGAAGAAGATTTTTAAAGAGTTTTCCCATAAATTTCTATGTAAAACTTTGGTCGGCCATTTTGGCCCCACCCTACCCCCAGGGTCATGATTTGAACAAACTTGAATCTTCACTACCTGAGGATGGTTCCATATAAATTTGATGAATTATGGCTTTGTCATTCTTGAGAAGAAGATTTTTAAAGAATTTTCCTATATATTTCTATGTAAAACTTTGGTCAGCCATTTTGGCCCTGCCCTACCCCCGGGGGTCATGATTTGAACAAACTTGAATCTACACTATCTGAGGATGTTACTCCATAAGTTTCATCTTTCCTGGCACAGTGGTTCTTGAGAAGAAGATTTTTAAAGAATTTTCCTATATATTTCTATGTAAAACTTTGGTCGGCCATTTTGGCCCTGCCCTACCCCCGGGGGTCATGATTTGAACACATTTGAATATTCACTACCTGAGGATGTTAACCCATAAGTTTCATCTTTCCTGGCACAGTGGCTCTTGAGAAGAAGATTTTTAAAACATGCCACCAAATTTTCATTAATTCCCAATTATCTCCCCTTGAATGAGGGCATGGCTCTTCATTTGAAAAAACTTGAATCCCCTTCACCCAAGGATGCTTTGTGGCAAGTTTGGTTGAAATGGCCCAGTGGTTCTTGAGAAGAAGTCGAAAATGTGAAAAGTTTACAGACAGCTAGACAGACAGACGGACGCCGGACAAAATATGATCAGAAAAGCTCACTTGAGCCTTCGGCTCAGGTGAGCTAAAAACTAAAAACTAAAATTTGTATTTGTGTATAAAGTTTGATGAAAATATCTTAAACAGTTTTTTTTTTCAGAATTGAAACTAAAATATAAATAAATTGGATAAAGATAATAAATTCTCATCAAATTATGTATAAGTGCATGTTAAACATAAAAATGTCTTAAATTATTTCTTAAAAACTAAGCAAAATACATATTAAAGAGGAGGTAGGTAAAGGTCACAGGAATGTGCAAGATGAAGTTTTTGATGCAGCTGAATAGCTCTCACTAATACATATTAGCTTATTATGTTTGATAAAAATATCTTGAATGATTTTATGAAACTGAGCTTAACACTTTGTTTTAAGAAAAGAGAAGTCAAAGGAAAGGTTGTGGTCAAAATGTTGTTTTAGCTGAAAAGCTTACATCAGTGTGAATTTACTATTATCATATGAATTTTGATAAAAATATAATTAATGGTTTATTTGAAACTTAGATAAACACATATTTTAAAAAGTGAGGTCAAGGTCAAAAGAAAATTCAAGGTCAAAATAAGTTAATGCAATAATAGCTCTCATCAGTATGTATTAGCATATGAAGTTTGATTAATATATCTTGAACTGTTTATTCAAAGCTGATCTAGTCTAAGACAGTGAGGTCAAGATCACAGGAAATGTCAAGGTAAAAAAGAGTGAAGCATTGTAAAGCTTTAATTGCTTACATCAGTATGTATCATCATGTGAAGTTTCATTACACAACTTGAATCATTATGGTTTCTCAGACTCTAAAATAAAGCTAAACACTAATTTTAAGAAAAGTTAAGTAAAGGTCAAAGGAAAGTAAAGGTAAACAAGATGTGTTTGTGAAACACTATGCGCCCGGCGGAAACAAAGTTCAAAAAATCTTTTTTTAGCATATTGGTCACAGTCAAGGTCACAAGGTCACTGACCGTGGTGTCATTTGAAAAAACTAATCAGTGGAGTATGCATCCCAAATATGAAGTCCCTATCTACTATGGTTTAAAAGTTATGGCCAAAAGTGTAAAAAGCTATTTTTAGCATATAGGTCACAGTCAAGGTCACAAGGTCATTGACCATGGTGTCATTTGAAAGAACTTAATCAGTGGAGTATGCATCCCAAATATGAGGTTCCTATCTCCTATGGTTCAAAAGTTATGGCAAAAAGTGTAAAAAGCTATTTTTAGCATATAGGTCACAGTCAAGGTCACAAGATCATTGACCTTGTTGTCAACTGAAAGGGCTTTATTAGAGGAGTATGCATACCAAATATCAAGTCCCTATCTCCTATGGTTAAAAAGTTATGACAAACAGTGGAAAAAGCTATTTTTAGCATATAGGTCACAGTCAAGGTCACAAGGTCATTGACCTTGATGTCATTTGAAAGGACTTTAATAGTGGAGTATGCATACCAAATATGAAGTCTCTATCTCTAATTGTTCAAAAGTTATGGCCAAGGTCAAAGTTGACAACAGACAAACAGACAGGACAAAAACAATATATGCCCGGGATCTATCGATCCGGGCGCATAAAAGATATTGCCACAGTTGGATAGTTTACATCAGTATATGCATCAGCATATGAACTTTGATAAAATATCTAGAAAGTAATTTCTTTGAGCTCGATGGAAAGACAGATGGAAGGGTGGAGGACGGACATGACAAAAACTAATACATGTATTCCTAATCATGACGTAGCATAAAAAACTTGAATATACATTATATGAGGATGTTTCCATATCAAGATTATACATGCAAATTCAAAGAATTGTGGTCCTTTGCTTTCTGTGTTTAAGCTAATGGGATGCCATAATTTATGGCAGATTGTGTATCAAATATGCATCCCTATCATATGTCACTTTATGAAAATTAGGTCAAAGGGGGGAAATCATCGCATGCTCGAAATATTTTGTTGCAGCCGACTTGCAGGTAAAGTACATGTCAAATATGAAAGACCCATCTCTTTTCAATCAAAAGTTATATATATATATATAAATATATAATATCATATTTTTGAAAAGTAGGTTAAACTTCTAGGTCAAGATCAGAAAGTCAAAAGTCATGATATATTTAGAAAAGTCTTTTCACATGTAATATACACGTATAATTTAAATGCCATATCTTTTCTCTTGCAGAATGATTAATTTAAAATGTTATTTTTTGGAAAGTAGGTAAAATTTTGAGGTCAAGGTCTCACTTGGGTTAAAAAATCATAGTACATTTAGAAAGTTTTGTAGTAATGTACATGTGAAATATGAAAGCCCTATCTCATATTATTCAAAAGTTATGATCAAGGTTAAATTTATTGTGACAGATGCACATACTGTCAAAGATGGCCAGACTGACAGACAAATAAGATTTAATGTTCCCTCCCTTTCCCCCCAAAAGGGGGACAATAATGCCCTTGCTGTTCTTGAGAAGAAGATTTATGATGGAAAAAATCCCCTGCATATTTCTTAACGCAAATCAATATTGTGTTTTTATGTCATTTAATTGTTTGTTTGTTGTTAAACATCCCTCTCAGGAATTTTTCACTCAAATGGAGACACCCCCACTTGAAAAATAATGAGGACAAGTCGGATTTGAGGTCAACATTCATTTTAGGAGTTTTCAACCATTAAGACGTAAAGAGACAGGAACTCGATCCTTCCCCTCACCCCATCCCAGACCCCTGTTTATATTCATGACATGTATGCAA
This sequence comes from Saccostrea cuccullata, assembly GCF_032062105.1. Classification (NCBI taxonomy): domain Eukaryota; kingdom Metazoa; phylum Mollusca; class Bivalvia; order Ostreida; family Ostreidae; genus Saccostrea; species Saccostrea cuccullata. The sequence continues at coordinate 12,767 of NW_026919629.1, forward strand.
ACTACTGCTTGTTTTACATTTTTAAAAAAATATGTTAATAGCCTATATACAAATACTTTAATGTGGTCCATCTCTTTGAATGATTTTCATTCCTAATTCTAGGAGGATAGGTTGATGAATGAAATGTCAAGCAATCTTATCATTGATGCACTTTTATTTCATTTAATGCAGTCATATTGTGAACATTTCCACTCAGAATCATTAGGAGAGTGGGGATGACCTCCAGGGGGTTCAAAACCTTTATACCATTAAATTTACATAACATAATAACACAAAAAGCGCAAAATTATGTATGGTCAAATGGAAAAAGTTTCCCACTATTTAGGAGTCACATGATCATTTGCCATTACTGTTTACAGGGACTGGAAGTGTATCTTGAGATCCCCCCCCCCGAATTTGCAGGACTATAATATAAAAAAGACTTTGGATGCCCTCCACCCTAGAAAACAGACACCACCATAACTTCTCCTTTTATTTGCTTCTCAGGAAATTCTGGTCTGGAAGTCCCCCCTCCCTCTCAGAAAAAAATCTGTATTTTCTAACTGAATGTAACGTCGATAACGGGCGATAACTCTTTAGAATGTGAAATTCGTCTTATTGCAGCATCGGATGACCTTTGATCCTTTAAACTTTAACCTAACCAGTTGCATTTCAGACTATTTTACTCAAATCTATACCAAAACATGTACTTACCGACTGCCATAGCTCCAACTTCATGAAATATAATCCAATTAAACACAAAATAATTCCAACTGACATACATGCAATGATGTGTACACAACACTAGGCCTAGTACTGCACGTGCAGTGCTATCTAAAAATGATAATGGTAAAACTAGTACTTAAGTTAGGTACGTGACGCAAGCCCAATGTAATGCAGGTCTTCAGATACATTTACAGTATAAGAACAAATTTAAAATTATTATTTACAAAAGATGTTTTATCTTAACTTTGCCATCTAGGCCTATTTCCAAAAACAGGAAAATAGGGTGTGTTTGCGTGTGTGTGTGTTGATGGGAGAAGGGTGGGGATGACTAAATTGATTGGGTATACATGGTATATGGCAGCTTTCAAGGTGTTTCTGTCTAATCAAGTATAAAAAAGTTTGTACATTTTGGAAAAAATCATCAAAAACGCTTTAAACTAATTTGAATAATATTTGTTGTTGATCTATATGAGAAAATAGATTTAAAAAGTTCCAATTATGGGCCAAAAATTTACCCCCCCCCCCCTTGTTTCAAACCTAATTTACATCATTAATTGAATTCTGTTGTTTAATTTCAAATTGGTAATGAATTATGAATATGAAATACATGTACCTATAAGATCGAGGCCCATGGGTCACATGTTCACTTGAGAATATTATGCTCAATTTGATGAATACATGGAGGCCCTATTATGTAAATTATTGAATTATATTGACTTTTTCTTTGGAAAGCCTAATTTTAGAGGAGTGTGCATTTAGAGGCAAACACCTTAGTGCGGGTATTACTGTCTCATGACAGCATCTAGCTTCTTCAAATTGTCCATCTAATTTTTAAGGAAACCGAATAGATTTTAGCGTGTACTAATGAATGCTTATTTGGATTTTGACCTGAGACAAAATTGAATCAAGAGACATCATATATGCATTTGATTTATCGTGTGACAGAAATTATTTATGTTTTTATACTGATAGCTTTTCTTTGTATTAAATGTTTAACTGTTTTCCACTCGTTACCAAGCAAGATATAGTTACTGGATACACTTTATGTTTATAAGGCTTCTTGCTCTTTAGAATTATTTTTTCAATAACTTTTGTTTAGATTGGCTGATAATTAGTGCGAGTAATGAATGATATACTAGTAACGCACCGATTTCCAATCGGACAAGATATATCCTCTCTTTACTTCTATGCTAAAGATTTTAAACATTTTATGAAAATTATCATTTATGCCATTTTTCTTCAAAATCAGTGCAATCTGTATCAATATACCATAATATATTTTTATTTGTGTTTTGTATCCGTAACTTTTGAAAATCTATTGTAAACTCCTTTTCAATGTTGATGATGTGGTCAGTATTATTGCTTCTTTCAGAGCTTCTGTAGAACAATTTATCCACGTCGGTAACATTAAAAGAATCTAAACCCTATCTGCTTTTCGTTTTATTAATATATGATAATATGTAGCAAAAAGAAGACTTTGATTTTATTTTGATGGTCTTGTCATCATTGTTGTTTGTTTCATCGACAGCTGCTTCTTCAATAAAAATGGAACTCGTAAATTTACATACCTCGTCATTGGTCATTCGCAAAATTATTTTGTTAAAACAGATTCTGATTGCACACATAAGTACTCTGAAGTTGAAATCAAGAAGATGCTTGAGTTTTTCATTAACAATATCTATGTGGTTTTTGGAGACCAGGTATTCCAACAATCTATTAGAATCCCTTGGGTACAAATTGCGCCCCGTTATTAGCAGACCTATTTTTATATTCATATGAAGCAGAATTTATGCAAAATTTTATGCGTGAAAAGAAGAAAACACCTGCTGTGGCGTTCAACTCGACATTTAGATATATCGACGACGTTCTGTCAATTAATAATGGTATTTTCCATTCCTACGTCGATACGATATATCCTGGTGAGCTTGAGATAAAAGATACTACAGAGTCCGACACTTCTGCTTCATACTTGGAATTTTACTTGAAAAAGACACTAATGGTAATCTAACAACCAAGCTATATGATAAACGTGATGACTTTAGCTTTTCAATAGTCAACTTACCTTACTTATGCAGCAATATACCTTTATCACCTGTATACGGAGTTTTTATACATGTATCTCAGTTGATTCGATATGCAAGAGCATGCTCTACGTATGAACAATTTCTAAAACGAGGTCAGTTATTGACAAACAAGTTGATGAAAGAAATATATCAGCAGTCTCGTTTAAAGTCATCATTTTGTAAGTTCTATGGTCGATACAATGACCTTGTCAGCAAATACAATTTTTCATCATGTCAAATGCTGACTGACGTTTTTCATACAGATTGTTAGTCCATTATTTATACACTGAATTGACGACGGGTTTTTCCGTTACTTCCTGATCATGACAAGGAGCACACTGCGGGTGT
>NW_026919630.1:0-15939 GCF_032062105.1 Saccostrea cuccullata
AATTTGTATGAATAATCAATCAATAAACAAACACGATGGCCTTCGTAGTTCATGGTGGGCTTAGCAAGTGGGTATTCACAGATGAAAGTATTGTTGCTTATGGTACCAGCACCCTAAAAATTCAATGTGAAAGTGGTACATGTACACTCTGGTAGGCACTGGTACACACATACTGAAAACAACTATCCATTATTATGGCAACTTTGATTTTACTCTGAACTTACGAGTGATTGTCAAAAGTATCAAAGTTCAAAAGCAACACAAAATTGGCTTAACAATACGAAATAAGCACACTGAAACATGACGATCTAGTACATGTGTACATTTAGTTTTCTTTTGAGCGTGAACTAATGCGTTTTAAACTTAAACTATTCAGTCAATATACACGTTTTTTCACCTGCTAATACCAAAGGCATGTCCGTATTATTTGATTCATTGATATGATGATCTTCGTCGTGAAATAATCATGAAAATTGACGTTCAGATTTCGAGTCACCATCATGTTGTTTGTTTACTGCTACCATAGCGGAAACACGTCGTTATTTCAATTTGTATCAACTCATACAGTGATGAGTCGTATTTATTTATAAATGCAAGTTTTTGTATTGTTAAATTTCGTGCCAATATTGATCTAATTAAATTGCAAATTAAGTATACAGTATAACAAGATACAACAATATAAAAAATCTGCTTTTTTTAGTACAGATCGACGTTTAGGGAAGCTACAATTTTTATCAACATTGTACATCACTACATGAAATATATATCATTACATGTAGATGAATAAATTAACATTTCACTTCACAAAAAGCAGAACGAAAGGATATATTTGTTTTTTGAAATTAATTTTTTTGTACATGTATTATGTATATTTCAGTAAAAAATATATTTAAATGGTCAAAAAAGTCTTATAAAAGAATTTGTTGTTTCGAGTAAGACGCAACAATATCGACCTTGACGTTACATGTAAATATTGACCAATTTTTCCATAAAAACTATGCGAAGGTCACAAATTCAAATTATCGTAATTAAGAAAATACTGAGCGTAAGAAGGCCTGTAAGGGCTTGTTGGAAAGGACATTTTCTTTATTTTTACCAGCTTTATTTTGTTTTCCCTATTTCAACACAGAAATAAACGTAAAACTGAGCTTTGTTTAAACATTACGGATAAAATCGAGAAAAAACACATAAGTGCAAGAAAATTCTTATTTTTTTAAATATACTTTAAAGTTATAACAACAATTTTTTTTCGTGTTTTAAAAGTAGAGAAAATATGATTTAAGAATATGCCATACTTTCTCTTAAAAGTTAATTAGGAAAAAAATGTCAATCGTTTGGAAAATCGGCAATTGCTTTGGAAAATTACGCCATTTACAAAAAGTCAGGTTTGTCTTCACAACGTAAAATCGATTAAATACCGGCAATCAAGACAAAATCTTTTTAGATATTTTAAAAGTAGAGAAGATTTCCAAAAAGTTGATATATAGTTTATATACCTTCATGCTACCAAAAAATATATACGGAGATCTTAATTTTGCGAAGTCGTGTTTTAACGCGTCAGCGGTCAATTTGACCGGTACGGAAGTGAAGGGGTTAAGACATAGAAAAGCGCAAGATTTCTATTAAAGCTAGAAGATTATCGGTGAAAATTAAAGGGAAGATAAGGAGAAGATTTGAGAATGACTAATAATTTCGTTAAATTGTATATCAAGGGTGACACAAGCAACTGTCTATCAATCATCCAAGGTAGTGGTTAAATGAATCATCAATCTCATAAGATAATTTGAACTTATTTCATAAGGTCATGCATTGATATGTTTGCATTCTTAAAATCCATATGAAAAACAAATGAGACGTAAGATTTATTGCTATTTTGGAAGGAAATTTTCCCAAAGGGACCTGTGGTGAATGTTTCCCTTTTCATTCTATGTTTAGAATTCTGACGGTATGACTTCAATTTCTCTTTCAAAATATTTTATCGTTTCCATTTTCAGAACTTTCTTGTTCAAACTTCATTTTCGTTTTCTTGCAACAGAGAAAAAAAAAAACAACAAAAAATCAAGTCGATTAGATGCATCTTTGCATATACATATGTCCATGTACGTTTAGGCTTGAGTTTGATGCCATCAATGAGTTGTGACTGAGATCTTGGCTATATCATTGGGTTTACTTTATTAATATTTGACACTTGTTCTTGTTCAAAAGTAATTTCATAGTTTTCATAGATCCATTATATCGAATGTGTGTTAAAATAATTTTCTCATTAACAAAATGTTAAGATGTTTTTTCTTTGCTTTATTAAATTTCGCATCTGACACCAAAGTGTAACAGATTGTTACAATGAATATAAACCATTCTGTGGCTACTGTTCCCTAAAAAATCTCTACCTCCAAGTTAAAATTCAAAAGTTAACATTATACATTTATTGACTGAGTTCGAGGGCAACATGCGTTTTGTCGGACCCTCGAACCAAACTGTCTGCCTGAGGCCGTTTGCCCGAGAACTCTGTCAATAAATGTTTTGTTATACCTTTCATTTTATTTTATATTTTTTGACATACATATATTTTGTACTATATTCCGTAATGTAACATTAGATCTGTCACTTTTTAAAACCAAAGAATGAAAATGAGATTAAGCTCCGCCCATTCTGTGACGTAAGCGGTCCAACATCTCTCCGAGCGGTCCAACATCTTACTCAGCGGTCCAACATCGATTTTTTTATGCCCGCTCAGCAAAACATTAAAAATGTTAGACTTTTTTCTGTATAGATTTGTATAGGAACAATTTTTTAAAGGTATAACAAATACTTCTATGGTACTCAAAGAACCAATTTATATGATCAGAGTGCTAATTCCGATTTAACATATCATTAATAATACATTAATATGCCTTCATCAACTGCATATGGGGTACATTTTTCTCAATTGATTCGATACGCTTTCTAGCATGGTCGACGCATGACCAATTTCTACTAAAGGGTAATGTATTGCCAAACAAGTCAATGAGACAAGAATACATGTATCAGCAGTTTCGCTTAAAGTCATCATTTCGTAATTATTTTGTCGATACAAAAACCTTGTCAGAAAAATGTTGAATTTTCTCTATATAAATAAATATATAAAGGGTTTTATGGGGTCATTTCAAATTTTGCGATATTTAGCACCTAATGTGAATGCACATGCAAACTAAAATATCTTTCATAAAAAAAATGGTAGGCAGTAATAATTGATTATTAATGAACATCTACACATAATGCAAATCATGAAATACAACTATGAGTTCCATTGATTATTTTTTTGTTTGATTAATTATGTCGATATAAAATTGTAAAATATAAATATATAGAAAAGTGTTTCCAATGAGTGGGAATGAATGTAAATAATGTTACAAGCAGAATGACTTGTCACAAAGAATTTTTTTTGCATATATATGAAACACGGCTAGCGGTCTACATGTAACTTACACATGTTTCATATTGTTGTCATCAAATGTATATTGTATATAATTATAATAGTTCAATATTTACATCCGCTGAATATTTTCTCCTTTATTTCTTAAGAAAACCCATTGCGTTAATCACTGCATTAACTACAATCGCCATGTCACCTATACAGATTTCTTGATCAGTGGCTGTTCCATCAACGAAACGTATAAAGACGTTCGCATCATTAATACAGAAATTAATCTTCTTAAACAGCTATAAATATAAACAATAAAATGTTTCCTTTGTTATTACTGGAATTAACGGAAGCAGCTGTTGCGGAAAAAATACATAACCCGCGTAAGCTGTTTAAATTATAGTCTTATATAATCTACACAAGCTTAAACAGTTTATAACACTACATATTCGCCAGATTTGACGTCATACCCATCGGGGGTTCAGTGCACGTGTAGTGATCAACGTTGTAAACAATGTTTCCAATGACGATATCAGTAAGTATCAATGACAAAGTCAGCTAAGTATCTGAGAGCAAAACAAATGTTAGAGAAGCTTATTGCAGGATTGATTTTAAATATTTAGACGTGCTTCATACAACGAAACTCGAACATGAAAACACGGATGTTGTTACAATCTGTAATCTAGTTATATTTTAAAATCTTCAACCACAGCATTTTGTAAATGAAAATGGAGATTAAGCGATGTTGTAATAACGATGATACAAGACAGTGAAAGAAAGATGCCTCTATATGATATTGGATATTGGATATCCATTCATAGTAATTGCACTGTCGTTCAATTTCTCCTAGCGCTATATATTTATCGTACAATTGCAATTAAATCTTTGCTTTATTTCAGCATTGTATCGTCAACGACATAACTAAGTTTTGCATAACTTCAATCGCATTATCGCGATAAAAAATAATTGCTAACCATAGATGGTGAAATGATGTTAGTCAAATATCTGCCTCTATCTAGACATCATAAATGACTAATGATAGTGATAAAGAAGTAGGAGTAATCAAATTAATAATGAGGAAAACTTAAAAATGAATAACGTACGGACACAATAATCCTTTGGTGTATCCCAAAATGTACTTAACAACATCATTTATACAATAATTCTCTACATTAAAAATCATACTAGAATATTATCAAAGTTAATGAAAAATTATTGCGTCTAGAAATTTAGAAAGTCACATTTTACTGATCACAAGGTCATTCTCTAGCTGCGGATAAATATGAATCAATTAAGACCAAAGTTAGAGTTTTTTTTTTACCCATCAAAAACAGATATAAGGGATGAGCTCATATCCTATCTTCGGTGAATACTATAAACACATACTCTATATGATATTAAAAAATGCAACCTGTTTATTTCCTTGTTTAAATTAAAAAAGAAATCCGTGACATTTCCAAACTTTCTAAAAGCTATCAAAGCAGCTGTGTTTCCATATTTTGTGTTTCAGAAAGGTTTAATTCCGGCATCTGTTATGAAATGCTTTTCTAGGAAACCAAAATGAAATTGTTGTACTGTATGAACACCTCATTTGTATTTTTATTTTTAAATATTAGATTTCAAAAACATAAAAAAAAACAATGCAAGTGGGCTAACAACTGTCCTTGCAAACGTTTTTAACTCATTCTTTAAATATACGTCACAGTCCACAATAACTTCTAGATATTACTACCTTCTAAATATGTTTCATTTCTCAAAGAACTCTTTTGAGTGTAACATTGTCAGCGGTCACCGAATTTGAAATCCCCATTTCCTTTATCTTTGGAGACCATTTTGACCAATCATGTGACCAAATGAGTTGTCAGCTAATTCCTTATATTTCTTAAATTTCTTAAAATTGCGGGATCATGAACAGAAATTAATAAATGGACTTCATAAAACATCAGTTATAGTCATGAATACACATGTAAGCATATGAGTTTTTACTAAAGTAACTGCTTGTTTATTTTACAAACCTCGGGCAACATAGCTAATGATCGAAAGAGTTAAAGGAGAATACAGATATAGTTTGCATATGATTATGATGCACTAGACATCCTGCGGAGATTTCCTGTTTCACCAATATACTGTTTGGAGAAAACTTTGCAACTGATGAGATAAATGCAGTTGTCAGTATGACAGGACAAATTCCCTAGTATTTTGTAGCTGCGGCCTGTAACAGGGCTGTTAAAACTGTCTGTGTCAGTGCAGTGCTTAAAAAGAAGACATCTTCTGTCAGAGCAAGTTTAAAGCTCCCGTTAGGTAATGGGTTGTCCAGTCTGATTCTTACTACCATGTCCTTTAGGTTCCTTGGGCGTCTGTATGCATCCAATGGGGGTTCCTTAAGGACCTCTGCCATTGTTTGTTTGACTGGAGAATTGGTAGGTTCTTTTGAAGGATACCGCTAAGGTTCTTAAGGACGGGGTGGTATGTGGTTACTAGAGGGAACCTGCCGCTATTTCTTTCTCCTTGTAGCTTAATAGGTTTTGCCTGTCATGTCTCGCCATCTCATCAATAACTGTTTGTACGGTGTGGACATTTTAGCCTCTTTTGCATAACTCTCTCTCTCTCTCTCTCTCTCTCTCTCTCTCTCTCTCTCTCTATATATATATATATATATATATATATATATATATATGAATGCTTTTAAGTTTTGTGTGAGTTATTGGTATGTGAATCCCACAGACTTGTCACGTAAGCATATTTCATGAAGCACGCTAGCGCTTCATGAGAAATATGCCTACGCAGCGCAGTTAAGGTTACAAATGGAAATATCGGCGATTTTTTAAGATAAAAAATACATACTTTATGAGGATCGGGCGTTATCTTTTAGGAATTCACTGATATCAAAAAAATGTTATGTGGTTTAAATCTACATGTTGGGGACATTTAGATTTTTTATTTAGACTTGTCATGTAATGTCGACGTCACATGACTTTGGCAAGTATACTTGCAATTTAGAGGTCATTTAAATTTCAATATTGCAAGGGCATATCCAAGTTAAAAATCTTAGTTTATTTTATAATCCTTTTCAACACTATATGTAGTATTTGAAAAGTGCTGCGAACCTATATAGATTTCCTTTTTTGATTGGAAAAATTTAATTTGTTGGACGGCAGGTTAAATATTTCGCTGGTCAAATACATTAAATATAGCTATAATTAATTTATTTGCAAGATTTCAAGAGGTTCGCAGCACTTTTCAAATATGGTAATGCTTCTTGAGTTTATATGTAAAATTTTGAAAAGACACATTGAGGGTATGCCCTTGCAATAAATGATTTATTACGGCCCTTCCATGAATCTGCATACAAAAACACGACAGTATCGCTTGTCTGGAGAATGCACGTACAGTTTATATATAAAATACTAAAACAGACATCACATCCAAGTTAATGGCTTTTTATTTTACTGCAAATAATATTTTGTTTGAGAACAAAAAAACATTTTCATTGTACGAAATGTGACTTGATCAGCCTCTCACTGTGTAAAAACTGCGTCATTTTTGGAGATGACGTCACATTGACAAGTGCATTGCGATCGATGCATCGTTTCTATACTGTTGTGTCGGATTTAACAAACGACAAAACTGCATGTAATTGTAAGTTTATTTGTAGCATACAGCTATCCAGCTGTTTGAAATAGCAAATAATTTTATTTTTGTGGTATTTTGAAGACCTTATTTTTCGTGTGACGTCATAGTAAAGATCTCCCGTACAAATTAGTCCCAGCCTCCTTACTGTAACCTTAATTTTGCTGCGTAAGTGCAAGTCACACACACCAATAATTCAAACTAAACTGAAAAACATAATGTACTTTATATTTACATTTTAAATGTTTGGAATGAACTAAATTATGCTAAATATTTGAATTTCTAGCTATCCTATATCGTTGCATTTTTACTAATGTCGCTGCAGCCCCATTGTGACGTCACGTTAACGCACGTTTCTGCCTGTATTTTCTACGGTGAGTATACACAAAAATGGTTTTCAAATCAATTTTTCAGTTGGCTTACTAGAAAAACACAGTGAATGTGTGTTGTAAACACGGAAGTATTTTTTGTTGACTGCGTTTTGTGAACAAGAAATAAAATTGACTTTCAAAGTGTAACAAAAAATTTCAATTTGATGCGGACATTTTTTAATAAGTACATGTAAATGATATTATACTATTTAGTTCGTAAAGTTATATATAATTTTGTTGAAGTATATAACTTGATGTTGATATACGGAACATTGGACATGCATATTGCTAGGAACAACAATTAAAACGATGTATATGTCTGAGTAAATTTAAGATGCTGCATTTTTGTTTCCTGAGCAGTTTACAAATGCTTAAATTTGAATGCATGTAAAGAAGTCTTAATATTAAAATGTATATTCCATATACATGTATATTTTTTTCAGAAAGAGAGAGAGAGAGAGATAGCACATATGCACATATAGTAATTACCGTTCTTATAAGCGCTACTTTTTTTCCTAAAAAATGTATACCAAAAATTAAAATATATGTAGCCGTCTAATTTTAATCCATAGTTAATCATACTGATGAACCCCGATATCCAGCCTTCATGAAGTTGATTTTGAAATGTGTGTAAAAAAAGGGGGGGGGGTAGAAAGGGCAAAAAAAAACACCTTCGAATAAAAAGACCGATTCAAGTTCAAACTAAGAAACATAATCCTCTTTGAAATGAATAATGATACTGATAACATGGGAGATCCAAACCTTCTATATCAACAAGTAATTATTTTTTTACTAAATTGTACGAGAATATGCTAAGAAAAAATGGGAAAAAAATACAGAGGGTGGGGATGCCACGAAAACTTTGCTAAAAATAAATTTTATTTCAAAAACTAATTTAAAATGATCAAATAAATACATTCAGGGGAATTGTATGGTAAAATTAGTATTGTTTCAAATTCTTAAATATATTATTGTTCCGATGTAATGAATGAATGAAATCCCACGCTCACCTGTATTGCAATATGTTAAAAAATTAAATACAGCTACATGTGTTATAAACTTTTCCCAAAAGCATTCTACCCAATGTTGAAGAATTTACAATATTACATCGACAGTGATATTATAAATGAAGATATTTATAAACCGAAAAAATAAAAAAAAAAACATAGATCAAGCAAAAACACATACGAATTTCTGGCTAGTGCCACATATATGGCTACATCTCTTGAGAATACATGAACATCACTGATTAGAGCAAAAAGTACTTGTGACAAGTGGTTATGGATGTAATTTCCAAAAGTTATGAAAATGTTTAAAATCTATAAAAACTTAAATGAGCGTGAAATATATTTCACTGACTATGAATATGAAATGGAATAAATAAGTCACATTTCGCGTTGAAATCTTCAACTCTGCTATACGTGTATCAAAAAAGCCCCATATCTAGTTATTAATATCTTAAAGTTCTGTTGAAATCGAGATAAGACTTTATATTACATACCCCTCCCAAACGGTGAAATGGGATTCGAGTTTCGATACCCCATCCCCACACCCGATGTTTTTTAATAAGTAGTTTTCTTAAGTAAATTGATTTTCTTTTTTTGGATCAACCCCCTTCTCCTTTTTTTAAAATGAGTTGTGTGGGGACAGGCGAATATACGATTCAAATGTTTTTTTTTCCTTCTAATTTTGATCTTTGGTATGTTTTTAAGTAATAATTAGGGGAAAAATGGTTTGACAAAGTATTTTAAGAGACAAAGGGTAAAATTAGAGTGGTCAATAATTGTTTCTAATTAACAGCATCGCCTCATACAAAATAGCATAAACGTGTGTCTGGACGTATATTTCATTATTGGATAAGACAATCGCACCAGAATGAGAAAAGCTTATAAGGTGTCAAGTTAATTAGCCATGCATTGTCTCGGAGGAAAATGAATAGATGACCTTTCATGGCGTTAAAGAATTTTGTTTTGCTTGTCAAGGAATATTTGGTGGTTGAAAGTAAAAAAAAAAAACATAGCTCCCCCCTCCCACCTCCCCCAACTGAAATGGCTTCCTACTGGCCTGTCATTCTTGCATAAAAATATACTAGTATTCAGTCAGTTTAGTTTCAAATAGATTTCGTCAAAATTTTAATGGAATTGCCATTTCGCACAGAAAAGTCAAGTACCGTTTAAGTTACTTATAAAAAAGACAAGAACAGCACATTCACCATCTCTTATGATGAAGTTATACAATATACATAAATCTTTTTTTTTAATCACAGTTTTGTAACCGTCCTTGAGAAATACATTAAATGTTGTTTTCAAGTGAAACAGTGTATAAATGCCACATTAAAAAAAAGGTTAATATGAAGAAATATTTGTAACCTCTTTTAATTGTCATTTACTTTTTATAAAGTAAGAAGTTAAAAAACGGTTTCAATTTGAGGATTAATTCAAAGAAAGTTATAATTTAAGGTACGATATAAACCATTCAAAAGACAATCATTTATTTGCCTATTTACTAAGTTTCTACTCCATTACTAAGACAGTGGAAGAAAATGAATTGTATAAACAATGGAAACTGGGAGCTTTAAATATTTTAATGAAATATTCAAAAAAAAGTTAAAATTTTAAAATCCGCTGGGTGGAAATTAGCGAATTTTTTTTTTTTAGTCATGTTTTTTTTAAAACGGAATAAACGTTTTAAAAAAAAAAAATTTTTTACACATATCTTGGCGTATCTGAATTTATCAAATACATTGTTTTTTTAACCCATCGTAACAGTTATGGGAATAAAGTTGTTGATGAGTGAATGCTGACTCATAAGATTTCTTTTTTTTCGAGATCGATGTGCTTTTTGCAATGGGTGTCCCTTTGCCGCGGTTTTTGCATGTGTTCTCTTCTATTGTATATACATGTATACTGGCTGTTACAAGTGCTTTATATATTTTATAAATTGAATTAGATAACTATATGAAATTAATAATTTGTATGGATTTTAAAAAATAGTTTGTTTGATTAAGTCCTATGCAAATTGGCTTAAAAAAAACACGTTGTAATGTTAAGTTGTTTATTTTAAAGAAACCGTAAATATTGATTAACAAAAAAAAAAAACAATAAAATTATTAAATTTGCAAACTTCATGAAAATGAATAAATTATTATAATATGATCTTATTGTCCAACATATATTTTCCGTAATGTTATTTTTTTTCAAATGTAAATAAAATGATTAACATAAACATGATTGATAAAAGTAACCAGTAGATATATGTACCGTAAGAGAAATCAAAATGTAATAGTTGTAGCAGTTTATTTTAAAAAAATTTTAAAAATTCTTTTAACCTCTAAGAACATCAATTCGCTATCTGTGAATTTACTCAAAAATAAATCAAAAAATTTAGAAAACTCCCAAATTTTTTCTCATGATTCTATTGTTTAACTGAAGTGGTTTTTGTATGGGGGTTATGCCTTTTTCCCTTCATAAATTGGAAGTTTAATTCGGTTTTGGGAAATGGAAATGATTCTTGAAAATTAAAACATTCAGTTATTGGCCCTTTGGGAAAATGTGAGCGGGAAAAAATTTTGGACACGATCATTCGATAGGGTCCGTTTTTATTTTCGTGGGACCCTTAAAACATGTGTGTTGGATGGAATCATCTCTTTTAAAGCTGCTTTCAACCCTCCGTCTTTTTCTTTTTAATGGTCCCAAATTTTTTCTGTATTTTTTTTTTGTTTTAATTTTTTTAACTTTTATGAAATCAATAATCATATTCAATATACTATCTTTATCATTTTTTGAAAAAGATAATTATAATCAATTGCTTTTATGAATTTCTTTAAAAAATTTCATTTTTTTTGTAATACAATTATTTTTAATAGGCAAAGTGCAACATCATGAAAATACCTAAGTATATTTTTTGTTTAAAATGGAGAGTGAAATGATGCAATGTTTTAACAAGTGGGGAGTGGGGCCCCGTTTTTGTCACAAAAAATTATAATGAGAAGTTCCATACATGATTTTTTTTAAAAAACGGGAAATTTTGGCTTGGGCAATTGTACAAAATTCTTTTTATTACAAATTTATGTACTGTTAGAACACATACCCCAATCCTTGAACCAAGTAACACTAATGGAATCAACTTTTATCTCACACCCTATCACTACTGGACGAAAAAAGTGCTGAGAATCCCAAATTTTACTGAAAAAGTTTGATAATTACTGATACTGTGCTGTTGTTGCTGATAAAACTGATATTTACTGTTATTATCACTGTTGTTGCTGATATTTTTTGTTGTTTCTGATAAATACTGATAATTACTTTAATTTTTACTGTGGAGTTTTGATTTGGGTTGAAAATTTTTTGGGAAAATTTTGCTGAAAATTTTCTGTTAAGGTATGCAATGCTAATTTTTTGGTAATTACTGTGGTCATTTTTTTTAACCTGGTAATTGGTTTAAAATAAAACGGGAGGGCTATAAAAACCTTCAATAATTTAAATTATAATGACAAAATTTTCATATTTTTTTTAAATGTTCTGTTTTTGTGACAAAATTACATGACTGTATGTATGTATGCTGATCTCAATTTTTACTATTCCCTTTTGTGAAAATTTTGACAATAATAAATTTGAATTATAATAGAATTATGAAATGAATTAAAAAAAAAAAAATAACCAAAAAAAAAAATGGATTTCTACTTTTGCATAAGTTTTTGAAAAATAAACTGTAAAAAAAAAAAGAAAATTATGCTATGAAAAAAATTCCACCCCCCTTTCCGACTCCAAGAAAATTATGCAGGGAGATGGAAAAATTTTTTTTTAAAAAGGAAAAAGTTCTTAATGGATGGAAAAAAATGGGATAAAAAAAAAGTTTCCTGCAGGTTCGAAAAGTTGGATTTGTTCCGTTTTCCTAGGTAACTTTTTAGTTTGGACAACATTTTGTTTTTGAAGGCCTTTTTTCTCGAAAACAATTTTTTTATCTTGTTAAATGTTAGTTTTCTGGTCTTTTTTTGTCGAAATATTTGAAAATTTCCCAAAAAAATTTTAAAAATTTTTAAAAAGAACTAAGGGGTAAAACAGGTTTGAATATGTTCAATCTGTGGGCACTGTTTTTAAAAATTAACAATTTATTTTTTTTATTTTTTTAATGTTATGACTTTTTAATGCCCAAGAAAAAAACCCCCCACATGTACATTTGTACAAGTACACACTTTTGCATGTGAAAATTGGCAAATGGGGCAAGCTGATTAAAAATTAGAGGTTAAGAATCGCTGGTGAAAAGGGTTTACAGGGATTTTTGTTTCTTAAAATTTAAACACAAAATCATTTTTTATTTAATCATTTTTGGGAAATTTATTAATTTTTTTTTTGTTTTTTATGGAAAAG
The DNA here is from genome assembly GCF_032062105.1 of Saccostrea cuccullata. NCBI lineage: Eukaryota > Metazoa > Mollusca > Bivalvia > Ostreida > Ostreidae > Saccostrea > Saccostrea cuccullata. The sequence continues at coordinate 12,771 of NW_026919630.1, forward strand.
GGGAAAAAAGTTTAAATGAGACTTAATTTAATATGTTACTATTAGTATATGAAAGAAAATTTATTGATTTTAATTTTTTCATGGTAAAAAGTTGAAAGGAAAACACCTTTTTAAATTTGGGTTTCAATTAAAAAGGGGAAAACGGGGGATGGGCCTGTAATTTTGGGGATTTTGTACATGTTTTGGCCCCCGGGGGAGAACGGGGTACAACTTGTATATTCCATGGCAATTGTAGTGGTAGCGTAACAATGGGCACTAATTACCTATTGTTCTTCGTCTGCGGCTACCCGGGGTTATAAAAAACAAACTACCTCACTTACAAGTATCGCTACTTTTAAACAATCTTAAAGTTTTCCGTGGGACGAAAAAAAAACCCTAATATTGAATTTGATGACGAATAAAAATTTATAAAGAAAAAAATTTTTGAATAGAAAACTTTGGTACTATAATAAAAAAAAGATATATAAATGTACATCATGTACGTTGTCGGACTTTTTAATTATTAATTCAATTCTCAAAGATCTATCTTTTTCAGTTTTAAATTTATTTTTGGGTTTTTCGCATATTTCTTCAATCAATCATTTAATTGAATCTTTTTACCATTTTACATTAGTATACATAGACCATAAAAACATTTAAAATGTAGGTGAAATTTTTTACATAACAAATAGGCCTAAAAAGGGATCGTAAAAAAAGAAACTAAACAAAAAAAATTTGTATGTTGCTATAAAAAGCGAAGTAAAGAAATTTAGGCCGGGAAATTTTTTTATCAGAAAAAAAATATCCCCGGGGGGGGTGGTCCATGTTTTTAATTCTGAATTCTGCAATTTTTTTTGGGGGAAAGGTAAATACGTAGACGTGAAATTGACTTCATTTTTAATTAAAAAAAAGTGTGCAAAAAATTTCAATCATATAGATATAAAGAGAAAGATTGTTTAGTGAAGCACTTTTTTGGGGAAATAACTTACATTAATTTTCACCCCAAAATTAGGAAAAGAAAGGGGAAAATCCACTTCGCTTTTTCCGAGAAAAAAACCTTTAAAAGTATGGATTTTGAATGTGACGTTTTATCGCACTCATGAAATGTTATGATTACTTCGCTTTTTGAATTTTGTATGGGTTTATTAATCATAAAAAATAAAAAAAATTTCCAAAAAGTATATTAAAAACTTGCATGACTTTTAAAACACACAACTAAAGAACAAACCTTGCCCTATCGGCTATCACTTAATTGTAAACAAATATTTCATCCCCTCCTTTTTTTGCTACAATCAAGTAAAATCATATGAATAAACACCAAGTCTGCACTGTTCGTTTATACAAAGGTCTCGGACAAAAAAATTTAAAAAAAATTATAATCTTATGCACAAAATTCTAATTTTACAAAAAAAAGCAAGCCGTAACAAAATCCCTATGGCAGAATGTATTTAAAAATTGACCCGATTCTAAAACGAAAGTGGGAAAATTTTACACGTGGTTGACCTATTTTTCCCGAACAACAAGCACAAAGTGTGCATTAATGGAAAAAGTTAATTCAAGTTGTGATTTATTTTATTTTGTTTTTTTAAATGTCTGACCGCATATAACATGTTTAAGGAGTGGCGCATAAAAATTAGAAGCCATATGCCCATAGACTTAAAACTGTATACAATGATAAAAAAAAAAAATCCTAAAGAAAGACATGTATATATTTCATTGACTGAAAATCACACACAATATTTATGTCATGTAGTGTACAATACTTAAGCCTTAACAAACAATTTAAGAGAGAGAGAGAGAGAGAGAGAGAGAGAGAGAGAGAAAGCTAGAAAGCGACACAATGATATAAAATTCGCAGGGAGGACATCGGAGAACTAGAGCGCGCTGTCTACATAATATATATAAAAAAAAATAATTAAAGGTGCTTCAATTTAATTATTTAACCCTGTCACATTCTTCTATAAAATAACAAAGTGTACGCTTAAGACTAGATTTTTTGACAAATATTTGATACTGTCTTGTTAAAATGAAAGCTTAATTTAAAAGTAAAGGGAAAAGGGGGGGGGGGGGGTGTTTTCAACTTAATGTGCTCATGCATTTTCAGTTCTCCACACGATAAAATAAATTGATATTTACAACCATTGACTGTATTGAAGTATAAAAGATACCCACAAAAAGCTTTTGATGACAGAACACAGACATGTGAGAAAAAATATGAGATGAGATTTTTTTAACCTTGAACAAATATTAAACTTTTTAAAAAAGTACTTGGGAAGAAAAACCACTGCAAAAATAATACAATAGAATAATTTTCCTCAGATAATGTCATCTACGTGTAAGGAGAAATTTAAAGAAAAAACATAAACATTTATGAAAGCTTATGTTAACATTATGGTCTAAATAATTATAATGAAATTAATAGCTGAAAACTGAAAACAAATTAATAAAACGTGACTTTTTTATTTAGAATAATTTATTTTGTAATTGACTGTAATGAATTTGTTAAAATACATTAAAAAAAACAAATAATCATTTCTCAGGTTATTTTAATCCATTCCCAGGTTAAAAACAATGACCACAGTGATTATCAGTAAATCTCAGCATCGACAGTACCTCAACAGTATTTATCAGTAATTCTCAGCAGCGACAGTGCCTCAACAGTATTTATCAGCATTTATCAAACTCCACAGTAAAAGACGACAGTAATTATCAGTATTTATCAGCAACAGCTAAAATTATCAGCAACAACAGTAATAATAACAGTAATATCAGTATTTATCAGCAACAACAGCACAGTATCAGTAATTATCAAACTTTATCAGTAAAATTTGGGATTCTCAGCACTTTTTTGTCCAGTAGTGTATTGGTCACTTAGTTTTTAATATAAGAAAACAAAAGACATTTTAATAACATTCTTTATTCATTCTAATAGAAAAAGTTTTCTTTTATTTTGGTTTATCACAGAGAAAAATGATCAATGTGCATCTGCAACTTGTTCTCTTAAGAGAAACAAAACAGATGACCAAATGTAAAGAGAATCAAAACAAATCTCACTTAATACAATGACGACCAAAAAGAATGGTATGTATAAGCATAAAATTTTATCAGAAAATAGATATTTATTTCTCAAAATTGTCCCTTTTTTTTTGAAAAAAAAATAAAAGGTAGTTTTTTTGTCCCAAATAAAATT
>NW_026919631.1:0-15858 GCF_032062105.1 Saccostrea cuccullata
AAAATTAAATAAACTTTTTATTGATTTTTTTATTTGTATTGTAAAATTTTATTTTATTTAAATTTTTATTTGTATTCAAATTTTTTTTCCCATTTTATTGTTAATTTTTCAGTATTTATGACTTTATTTGCATTTATAATTTTCCTTTGTATTCAAATTTTCAATTTGATTTATTTTTTTAATTTGCATTATTATTTTCATTTGATTGTATTTTTTTTATTTGATTGTATATTTTTTATTTTTTTAAAAAAAATCATTTTATTTATATTTTCCATTTGTTTTATAATTTTTATTTGTATTGTATAATTTTTCATTTGCATTGTAAAATTTTCCATTTGTAATGTAGATTTTACTTGTATTCTATATTTTCCCCATTTGTATTGTAAAATTTTTCATTTGCATTGTATTCAGGATTTTTTATTTTTTTTTTACGAAGGATTTCATTGGTTTAATCTAATCATATATGGGTTTTGGTATACCCAAGATGTTCGGGAATTTTACAGTGTTACAGTCTGTTTTTTGATTGATTTAAAAAATTTATGTCCCCCCGAAAATTTTTCACTCATATTTTTAGCTTAGACAAGCTTAGACAGACGTTGTTAATGTGATGTCCTACCACAGGCACCTAAAGTATGGTAATCCCCCTTTTTTTAATGAAAAAAATGAAGAGGGGATAATATCTCAAAAATATAAAATTTCCCCGTCAAACACATCTATATGTGTTATATGCAAGCGATTGTATTTTTCCACGTTTAAAGAATGGCCCTTTGGTATAATAAAAATACACAAGGTAAAAAACAAAAGTTGTAAAAAAAGGGGGCCCCTGTTTCGAGACAGTTTCCCAAGGTAATAATTAGTGTTACCTATCATAATTTTGCAAGCTTTCTGTTTTGGAAATGTACTTTTCTTTTTAACCTAAACCCCGCTTTTAGCTTTGATATGCCGTAATCGGACGATTTATTAATGGATACTAAAATTTGCCCCATTGGCAGTTTTGGAGGAGGTTTTGGAGTCGCACTTCGTTTGCCTTATTGATTGGTTAATTGTAATACAGTTTAAATATTAACCAATCAGATAAGGCAAAACATTTTTTTTAAAAAAAAGGGGGGTTTTATCCAACTTCAGGTGCCTGTGGACCCGGTTTGGTGAGAAGCTATGAGCATAACTTGGAAAACTAAATGCTTTTTTTTGTTTTAATATCTCTACAGACCAGTAATTAACTAACTTTTTTCTGTGAAAAAAATGCTCCTTACACTGAATGCTCAATGATCCTTGTGTCGCGGGTTCGAATCCCATTGTGGGACGTAGAGACCGGTCCTTCGGATGAGACGAAATCCGTGTCGCAGTAGGTGCTGGCATGAAAATGATTCCCTCTTTGCTCATTGGCCCTAAGTGCCGAGTATAGGACAAAATTTGTAGCTCTCCACCGGCAAGTGGTGGCGTCATGAAAAATTATACAATGCAAATGAAAAGTTATACAATGCAAATGGAAAATATAGAATACAAATGAAAAAATTATGAATACAAATGATTTTTTAACAATATAAATGAAAAATATACAATGCAAATGAAAAATTATACAATAAAAATGGCAAATATATAATGCAAATGAAAAATTATACAATACAAATGAAAATTATAGAATACAAATGGAAAATTATAGAATACAAATGGAAAATTATACAATGCAAATAAAATTATACAATACAAATGAAAAATTATACAACACAAAAGGAAAATTATAGAATACAAATAAAAACTATACAATACAAATGGAAAATTTTACAATACAAATGAAAAAGATCGAATATTGCAACGTTTGACTTGCCATACATGAATATTGAATTTAATGGGTGCAAAATGTAGGCAGGAATCAAGAGTTAGAGTTGGAGAAGTTGTAAAGTTGAATAAGCGCTTTGGTGTTAACTTTGGTAAAAATTTGTGATTTCAAAAATGTCGAAAAGTTCCTTGGAATTTTTAATATTTACATTTGATTTATACCACTTCTTTTATTTTGTTGAACAGTACTCTTGACTGTTCTTAACAGATTTGTGAGTAAAGAAAGATGCTTGGTAGTGCAATTAACCTATCAGGACAGCCGTATTTTGTTATTCTAATATAATACTGTATTCTGCATCTAGTAATTTAATAACTAAATATAGTAAAGATATCAGAAGTCGTAGCAACATAAAGCAATTATATAAATGTAATAAAAAAGTGACATTAAAAAAATAAATAATTTCAAAGCAATCACTGAAATATAGATAAATACTCTCTACATTCTTTTTCTTTTTTAATCCTATGTCTTCCTGTTAAAATGTGGAGATTATATATAAATCATTATTTTCAATTTAAGCTCATGTTTTGGAGACCTGAATCAATGACACATTTTTCTTTGTGTCATGCTTTGCCTTATTTGAAGCCTGGCTACTGTTTGGTCCTGTTGTAGTTTGTCTGGACATTCACCAGAGGTATAGATTGAGACGGTCTTTTGACGTTTATCACAGACTTGTGAGGCGGAGATTCATGTAAAGGTATATGATCATTATTTTGATTGTTTGCTTCTAGTTTTTTATTTAAATTGTCTATATTTACACCGTCTGTAACAACGGCTTGTTCCCGAGTCCTTCCTCCATTTTGTATCACGTTTGTAAATGCTTACACTATTATTTATAAGCTCCCCTTGCTTTTCTGTCGGCTGCACTTAGTTTGACATCTTGGATTCATCTTCTGTTTGCACATCCTGGTAATATGCTCCAACTTCTTTGATGTCCTCTGCATTATCCTTTTCCAAATCAAAATTCAGCAAGTCCATTTCCGCAGAACAACATCCAAATTGAACATCCGCTATTGAAATGTCGGTAAGTAATTCCAACGGGATTTCTTTGCTTCTAAATGGAATCTTTTTGCCTCCTAACAAAGAAAAATAAACTGAAATATGGATACATTTTATTATTACTTCACTACAATAATAATATAATTGACGTCATAACCCACCGTTTAAAGACGATTCCTAATATCGCCATGAGGATTCCCACGATGGTAACAGACACGACTACTATAATGGCTCGTTCTGTTGGCATCTACAATCAATAGACGTTCAAATATTCTGTCAGTCAACGTAATTTAAGTTTGATTGTCCCAGACATGGAGACAAAAAGACGAATTAGCAAAACTAATATTAAAGAATCTTTATATGATTTTAACTCAAAGTGTGAATCACATGACATAAGATATTATGATAAAGCATACAAATGTACGTATTTGATTATAACCTGTTTTGGTCTGTTATATAGGTGCTGTTTTGGTCTGTGATATAGGTGCTGATTTGGTCTGGGATATAGGTGCTGTTTTGGTCTGTGATATAGGTGGTATATGTGTTTGATTATAACCTGTTTTGGTCTGTGATATAGGTGCTGTGAGTGTTTGATTATAATCTGTTTTGGTCTATGATATAGGTGCTATATGTGTTTGATTATAACATGTTTCGGTCTGTGATATAGGTGCTATAAGTGTTTGATTATAACATGTTTCGGTCTGTGATATAGGTGCTATAAGTGTTTGATTATAACCTGTTTTGGGCTGTGATATAGGTGCTTTATGTGTTTAATTATAACCTGTTTTGGTCTGTGATGCAGGCGCTATCGGTCCCTGTGATACCGGATCTGCTGTTGTGGACTTTACTGTCAATTGAGTGCTTGTTGCTGTAATAGATATATTTGTTGATATCACTGTTGTTGATTTTTTGTGTATAGATGTTGAAAGACTCAAAGTTGTAAAACTTGTTGCTTTTTCTGTCACATTCGTTGTGGGACTATCTTTTGATGTCGTAGAAACTTCTGTTGTGGTACTTTCTGTTGGTATTTTAGCTGTTTGTCTACTTGATATTTCAGGATATTCTGTTGATGTAAAATTTTCTTCTATTATTTTACTACTCTCCATTGATGTTGTAGGACTTTCAGTTGCAGGATTTTCTTTAGTTGTTCTAGAACTTTCTGTTGTTGTTGTTGTTGGACGTTCTGTTTTTGTTGTTGCTGTTGGACTTTCTGTTATTGTTTGACTTCCTGTAGCTGTGGGACTTTCTGTGGTTGTAGTTGTTTTGAAACTTTCTGTTGTTGTTGTGGGACTTTCTGTAGTTGTTGTGAAACTTTCTGCTGTTGTTATTGTTGTGAAACTTTCTGTTGTTGTTGGTGGTGGTAAACTTTCTGTAGTTGTTGTGAAACTTTCTATTGTTGTTGGACTTTCGGTAGTTTCTAGACTTTTGGTTGTTGTTGTTGGACTTTCTGATGTTATTAATGTTGTTGTTGGAAATTCTGTTGCTACTGTTGTTTGACTTGTTATTATAGGGCTTTCCTTTGTTGTTATGGGACTCTCTGTTGTTGAATGACTTTCAATTGTGGTGGGACTTTCTGACGTTGTTGTCGGATTTTCCGTTGTTTCTGTCGTGCTACTTTCTATTGTTGTCATGACTGTGGTAGTGTCCAATAAATCATTAGCCTACAGTAAAATTATTTTTGTGATTATTTCACAAAATCATAAACCTGTTTATAAATGATTAATACAAACAAGGTATGTTCTAGTGCCGTTTATACATACATTTCCACAGACTGCATAGGCTTTATAAGAAATGTCATTACATTTTTCAACAAAAGAGCAACCCGTCTGACCAAAGCAGGTTTGACAATTTATCACAACACCGGTATGCTCTCCTGAAAAATAGAATCAATGCGTCGATTCGAAACTTCCAAAAAAAAACTCCATGGAACAGAAGAGCTAAAAATCTTCAAACTTGTGTGAAAATGTTCTCATGTACACAAGTGTCTTTGCTACCGAGAAAAAAAAAAAGATTTAACTTAGGGTTGGAAATTGGAAGTTGAAGAGAAAGGGGAATCAGTGACTTGTCTTTGTATATCAGATTACCGTTAGGGCTGGTGACCGCTTGTTTATATAAGATGTTATCTGAAATGAATGGAACAACTAAAAATTCATAAAAGATAAATTTGAGTTTGGACGAAATAGTACCCCTGTCTTGGTTGATAGACCTGTCTGGCCACTCCTAGCCAGGTTTCCGGGGTGTTGCTTTTAAAGTTTCTAAGTTTGTTACACAGCACCCTGGGATCTTCGTTCAGACTGACTTCACCGTATAAATAGCTCCCCTCCACCCTGCACTCCTTGTAGGTCTGGCTCCAAGACTTGAAGTCTTCATCATCTGGGGCCAGGGTTTTATTGGTACTCTCTGAACGAATTAATCAAAGACTCAGAGCAATTATTACTCTACTTAAATTAGTGTTATTATTCGCTGCATGTTACTATATACCTAACATTCATAATAGTGTCTGTCTCTGATTTTACAATTTAAGGGAAGTTGCTTTTTAAAATATTTGATGAAAACCTGATGAGCTGATTTCCTACCCTCTGATTCGCAGACTCGACCCCAAGTCCTCCGTACAGTTGTTGGTGTGGATCTGTGCATACTGCTCATACGTAACACAACACAGTTTACTGTTCTCTCTAAATAATGCAATAATTGGTATAATTGTATATTACAATCTAGTAAAATTGTTACTAGTAAACGATGTACGTAATTCAATGCTGTTAAAAAGAAGGAAAAAATTATATACATTGTAAAACCTACCGCTAGGAAGTGTTTGGCTTGGTGTAGCTCTGTAGACGTTGTAGGTGGCGCTTCCTCCGCAGTCGTTCACGTGACTATCATCGTCAGAGGGACAATTATAATCACATTGTGAGGGAGGGAGCATGGAAAACGTTTTCCAGGCAAAGACACGTGGTGCTCTGAAGGGGTAAAAAAATCTTTTGTAAGAAAACATATACTTATCACCAGCATATACTTGTTTTTAATATCTAAATATCAAAATAATTATATATATGTTTTATCAATTATTTTATATGTATCATCACGCCTGTATGCCCAATCATAACATACTATGTTTTATGCATAAATAAACCTCAGAATGGACTCTTACTTTCAGGGGATGCTCATAACTACATGGCACCTTATCGCACATTTGATGTTTTAGAGTTCCGTATTTGCTCTGTTCCAAAATGTGTATTGTTTGATAATTTTTTAGCTTGAATACTGTTCGTTATCTCCTTTTATTTTATCGATATACAAAAGAGCAACATCGATTTCCTGTAAAACCTATATAAAGCAATTGTCAAGCTGAATACTTCTACACAATATACAGCACACCTTGAGAGCGAAGTGATAAGAGGGGCACCTCTCCTGACAGAGACCTACTGATCCCCGGACTAGGGTGTGGTTCGATTGTACCCCCAGGCTCTCCACATCCTGGTCACCATAGCATCCTGAAACACAATGAAATATACATTACATATGCTTGTTGACTTTTCTTTTGTCGTTTTAATAGAACGTTTACATTTGTCATATTTTTATGATTTTTTTGTTTGAAACATATATGTTTTCAATTTCAAAATACCTTTTTAGAAAAAAAAATTGTAAAGCTCATATGTATTTTTTTGATTATTAACAACTTTATTTTAATATCCACTAGATAAGTTCATCATATGTGCATGGTATTTTATAATTCAAATTTTGAACCTGAAAAGATCTAATAATCAGATAATTTTAAAGGTAAAGCACAACAAAGGAGCTAAGTCCTCTGCATTGCATAACTATCCACACCTTATGGGTGTGTCTATGGTTCGTTGATATGATCAACCTTCAGTGAATTAGTATCTTATCAGTGTTTACAAAGTACCCAGAACGTGTATCCAGTCAGAGAGTCTGTGATAAAATCCCGTCCAGTGTAGGGAGGGGAAATCCTCCTTTGTCCCCGGGATCAGAGATTCCTGCCGGTCACTACAGAATTTCTGGGCCTCGATCCAAGTTAAATTATTTGTAGACACTACCAAACTATCTCCTTGAAATAAATACAGATTCTTTTGTTATATGATAATTAAACTGTGAGGTTTGAATTGAAAATTTAAACCAGTAATAATAACTTGGAGATATGATCTCAAGAAAAACAGCTTAAATAAAGAATAATAAAACTTGTAAATAATAACAGTTTTCGTATAAATATTTAAAGTATAGCGTTTTAAATATATATATTTTAAATATATATATTGAAAAGCATCAAACCTGTGTATGCACAAAAGGAAATATTCAAAAGAATTGTACATAACAATTTTCTGACACTTGATATCCACCAATATGATATAACAGTTCACAATCAAAGTAAAAACTGATATTTACGTACGGTGATATTTTCAAGACGTTATCAAATGACATAATGAATTTATCCTTGTTTATCTACAATGGACGGGAATGTATGCCTTGTGAATTATGATAATCTTCTTGTTTCAGCCCTATCTCAATCCATCTTTCTATGCGTCACTGGTTAAATAAAGCATCGAAGGAATTTCCCTTTTTAAATAATTTTTAAATCTAAAATCACTAATAATAGTAAACAGAGTAATAATTATTTCATGCAACATTTCAAAGTCCTCAAATTTCGTTCCTTATTTCTTTTTAAAAGTCTAAAATATTTGCATGGGACCTTGAAAGTTTCTGTTAAAATTGCATTGTGCATGCTATAATTCTTACTAGTATGGTTGACTGGTTTGCTTTTTACGGTGTAAAGTACATATGGATATTTTAACATAGATAAGATTTGAAAAAAAAAACAGGAAAAAGAAACAAATAGATTAATTTTCTTACCTTGATAAATTAGTAGAGACAAGATAAATAATTTCCAAGTGCTCATGGTCCCTTTTCTTTGGCGGGGTTTACACTGATTTAACTTCCGCGTGCCGACACCCTACAATTCTTCACGGACATTTTAAATTCACAGGGTTGCCACGACGATAGACGTACATAATACATCGAAACCGGACTCCTCTTGTCCTAGTCAATGTTAACATGATAAATGAAGGCTTCAAAGAAACCCAGACGGCTGACTTCTAAGACTATAAGGTTAAGTAGTTACCGGTACTATAGAATTAAAATCGTGGAATCATGATAAGGTGTTAGCTGAATGGATATAAATAAAAGAAAAATTAACCAAGCCTTCTAAAAGTGATTTTAAAAAAGAGAGTCGTCAGATATAGAAGGTATTTTCTCTTTTATTAATAGTACACGACACTATTTTATCGACTACTCTGTCGATTTAAAAAAAATGTTTAAATGTAACATGAGAAAAAGGAAAAAAATGTAGAAATTTAGATTCGTGTGTCGTTTATATTTTAAATGGTTTGAGGAACAGAACTTAATCCAGTCCTAATATACTGTGTAAAACTATAAGTTATATAAAAACATTAGCTAAATATTGAAATATTTCAGTTAAAATAAATTAGAAAATATATTATTTAAATGGAAACATTCACACGTTTGTCAGATTGGATTAACAACCAAGCTCTATGATAAACTTGATGACTTTAACTTTTCTATCATCAACTTCCCTTACCTATGCAGCAATATACCTTCATAACCTGACGGCGTGTATATCTCTCAGTTGATTCGATACACAAGTACATGTTCTACGTATGAATAATTTCTAAAACGAGGTAAATTATTGACAAACAATTTGATGAATCAAGAATATCAATAGTCTCGTTTAAAGTCATCATTTCGTAAGTTCTTTGGTCGATACAATGACCTTGTCAGCAATTACAAGTTTTCATTGGGTCAAATTCTGACTGACATTTTTCATACTAATTATTTGTCCATTATTTATACACTGAATTGACGACGGGTTTTCCCGTTATTTCCCGATCATGACAAGGAGCACAAGGCTGGTTCGACTGGTCGACAGCGGATGCTCACTCCTCCATGGCACCTGATCCCACCTCTGATGTTTTGGAGGTCCGCGTTTGCTCTGCTCCTATTTCGTATTGTTTTATGGAGCTGTGATCTTGAATAATGTTTGTTATCTGCATATTCTTCATTAAAAGTGTCAGTTGGATGTTAAGATCTTGCATTAAGCAAATGAAGGACAATATAAAAAAAGACATATCCTTCTGTGTTCAATACCTCAGAAGTGAAAACGGAATTACATAGACTACACAATCAGCATGTCCTGGTCCCAGCTGAGAAAGCGGGTAACAATATTGCATTTGATTGTAAGGCTCTTTATTTCGATGTTATTTTAGATTCATTCTGCAAGCCGTAATCAACTTATACCCATAGCTGCCTTTCTAGGGAGGTAATTCTATCAAAATCATAAGTCCGCTGTAAATACCTTTAATATTCCCCCCAAAAAAAACGATTTTGAATTACCATACTTATACTGGATTCCTAAACTAAATAAAAATCCTTACAAGGAAAGATATAGAGCGGGTTCTACGACAAGGAGCACATGGAGGGTGTGACCGAACGGTAGGGGATGCTCACTCCCTTATCGCACCTGATCCGAAATTTGAGGATTTAGAGGTCCGTGTATACCGTGCTCCTGATTTGTATTGTTTGAGTGGGCTTACGAGCTTGAATAATGCTCGTTATCTCCGTATTTCATTCCAGTAAATGTTCTGTCAAGCCTCTTTCTATGCTCCTAACTAATTACCATTAGCAGCAGTCAAGTATCCAGATCTGATTTACATCACTTCTCGAATATATTGTATTGTTGTAACAATTGATGTAAATCAGATGTAGATACTCCAACATATCAAAGAACTTTTAGAAATTTAAAATTTTTTAAAACAAAAATCCAATAACATCAAAACATACGAATTTTCAACACTTTATACAACCATTTCCCACGAAAGAACTCCATGCTTTTTTGCATTATAGACAGCCGCTTTTTCAATGAATATGGAACTGATAAATTGACTTACCTTGTCATTGGTCATTTGCAACATTTGTTAGATAAAAGAAACCTTTGTACACAAAAGTACTCTGAAATTGATATTAAAAAGCTGCTTGAGTTTCTGATTGACAATATGTAGTTTTTAGAGACGATGTCTTCAACAATCTGTCGGAATTTTGACGTAGATTTCTCAACGACGTATTTTTAATCAACAATACTACTTCCATTCATAGGTCGACTAGATATAACCCGGTGAACTTCAACAAAAAGATACCACAGAGTCTGACACAACAATTTTTACATTTGGATATTTAACTAGAAAAAGATATAAATAGTAATCTAACACCAAAGTTATATAATAAACGTCGTGAACGTGATGACTTCAGCATCACGATTGTACTCTTCTCCCTTAGTTATGTAGCAATATATCATTAAAACCTACTTACGGGTTTTGTATCTCTTGGTTGATCCGATACACAAGAGTATGCCTTACATAAGAAAAGGTTCTAAAACGAGGTAATCTAATGGATGGCACCTGATCCCACCTCTGATTTTTTGAGGTCCGTGTTTGCTCTGCTCTTAGTATTATGTATTGTTTCGTGGACTTTAGAGCTTGAATAATGTCCGTTATCTCCATATATTTCACAAAAAAGTTGACGAAACAAGCTAGAATATCAACAGACTCGTTAGTCTCATTTCTTAACTTATATGTTCCGTACAGTGACCTTGTCAGTAAAAACAATCTTTCATTAAGTCAGATGCCGACTTACATTCTTATGCTCATTGTTTGGTCATTATTTACACACTGAATTGTCTAAGAAATTTCAGCTTTTACTGATCATGTCGAGGGGCAATCGGTGTGTAAGTGGTCGGCAGAGGATGCTCACTCATCCATGAAACCTGATCCAACCTCCGATGTTTTAGATGTCGTTGTTTGATCTTCTCCTGATTTGTTTTGATTGAATGGACTTATGAGCTATAAAACTGTTATCTCTGGTTCATTGTTGTTTTTTATTAATATTAACCCCCACCTTTTATATCTCCTCTTGATCACCCAAAGGGCAATTTAAGCTTCTTGGATCTTAATTTTTATATTATAAATCTAGGTAACGTTTCATATATCCTGGTATTAAATGTAGAATTTGCCTTTTTGGTTGATAAATACAGAGAATGATGACTGGAAAAATGGTTATTGCCATATTTCTAAAAATGGGTAATGTTAATGGATATTTGACAATTTGACAAATATCACTTTTTAAAATACCATACACACGCAAGCACAATTCTGGGTTAAACTCATATTTGCAGATTGCACACAGATATTTCCTCCTTAATATATAATTGAAGGGTTTAAATGTTTAAGCCATCAACTCTTTATATAAAGTACTTGAACTTGTATAAAGTTCTGTATTTTTCTCTTTTACACGAAATAAATCTTTCAAAATTTGGAAACTTGAATAATGGAGACATTTTTCTTGTTCACTGAATTCCCACTGATTGTAGTTGGCACTGCTATGCTGTTTGTCGTTGCGTTAGCAACCGGCAATTTGACCTCACCATCTTTTGATTGGCTTGTCTTTGACTTATCAACATGTGGCACATTTATTTCCATTTCTTTTGTACTTTCAGGTGCTGTTTTTGATGCTTCTTTAGTTTCGGTCGACTTGATATCTGTTGTTGGAATCTCCTCAGGATCTTTGGTCTTATTTTCTGGTACGATATCTGTATAATAAGGTACATTTTCCACTTTCATAATTTTACTCTTGTCTTCTGGACTTTCTTTATTGTTTGGATTATTGTCTACTTTATTTTCTGTATTTATTCGCATGTAATTATCGTACAGTTTCTTTTCTTTATCTATCTCAGTGGTAGGCTTTTGGAGGAGACCATCGGTCTGTCCTGGTTCTGCTTCGTCTGTATTACCAATGGAGGAAGTTCCAGCCACTACTTCTGATTCCTTCAACTGCTTCTTGTCTTTCCATTTGCTTGTTTCGTTTCCTGTGTCTCTCTGTTTCGATACAGGTGGATTTTCTCTTTGTGTGTCTTTCTGTGTCGACACACGTGGGTTTTCACTAGGTGTACCTTTCTGTGTCGATATAGGAGTTGGAGATTCGGGGACACTTGTTTTACTCTTTATGCTTTCTTTCTTGTACAGTTCGACTGATACATGCACTTTGTCCCGTTCACTGCCGATTGCAATGTTCTTTTCTAACTTCTCCCCGGGGACTTCATCTGGTTTACCAGACTTTTGTCTTCGTTTTCTCAATGGAAATATGTTATACCGATTATATTCAAGAAATCTCAATTAATGCAAACTTTACAATGATTTCCTTACAATTGCAGAGACTACAGAGACGACACCTACCGGATGCAGACAACTCCTATAATTATCAATACCGTCACCACAACCACGAGAGATACTGTAATAGCAATGGCTTGCTTTGCATCGTCACCTTTAAATATATTGTATACAATGTTAGACTCTGAATCACCATTTGAATGTTTCTATGTGTAGTAATTAGTTTCACTTCTTGGTCTAAACACGTGTTTTGATAAAACAGTGACTCAAGGAGTGCACAAAATTGAAAGTCAAATATATTATTTACATTTGATGTCTGGAATTTGTGTTGTAGAAAAGTTTTGGGGCATTTTTATATTATTGTTTATGTAAATTAATGTTGATATCCTTTTTAAAAAACAAAGACAATACCGATCCCAGTTTTGGGTGCAGGTGCAGCAGTAATTGCTCTTGAAGTGCTGGTTATCGTGGATGTTTCTCCTGTGCCTTGTGTGGGTGGTAGCAGGTCGTCCTCCTTTAAATTCAATTTTTTTTTTAGTTTAGATCTTTTAAAACTGTTACATGTGGCAATGATTTGGCAGTATGTTGAATTGATTGATACCTACATTGCCACAAATTGCAGTTGCTTTCACTGAATCGCTATTACAGTTCTCTACATAGGAACAACCCGCCGATCCTTGACAAATGCTGCAGTCTATCACAACTTGCTCACTCAGCTGTTGTCCTAAAAGTTTCTCACAGAACTAACAATAATTATATACGCTACATACTAGTACATCAATATATCCAATTTACCAATATTCCAATGTACAAGAACTCATAATAATAATAAATCATAATAATTATATTATTTTTAAATTGATAATTGCACTTCAAACTTAAATTGGAAAATGTATCAATATATCAGTTGTACGCTATGGCAACAACAATATATCAGTTGTATGCTATGGCATGACTGTCAACAAACCTCTATCTTTGGTCTGGAACCTTGCTAGCCACTCCTAGCCAGGTTTCCGGGTGTTGCTTTTGATGTTGTATAACTTATTGCACATTGCCCTGGGGTTTTCATTGAGGCTGACGTTTCCGTAAAGGTAGCTCTCCTTCTCCCTACATTCCGTGTAGGTTTGGTTCCATGACTTAAAATTCTCTTCATCTGGGGCAATCGTCTTATTGGTACTTGCTAAAAATATGAGGATGCCATGTTGAACTGTTAGAATCTTGAAGATATCTCACGCAAAAACTATTACGCCTATAAAATTTAAAGCGAATATATAAGAAAACACTCGAATATCCTACGATCATGCCTACCCTCAGATTCGCAGACTCGACCCAAAGTCCTCGGTACAGTTGTTGGTGTGGATCTGTGCATACTGCTCATAACATCCAAGCACAACACAGTTTACTGTTCTCTCTGAAATATCGATTTTTAACTAAATAAACTAATTCTTCATTTATTATGCTTTATATATTGATATAATCATACTTTATTATCGTATTGTAAAAAGGGTATATACATCACTGTTGTAGCCATACGAAAATACTTGAATTAACTGTATCGAACCCACCACTAGAAAGTGTATGACTTGGGGTAGCGCTGTAGACGTTGTAGGTGTTACTTCCTCCGCAGTCATTCACGTGACTATCATCGTCAGATGAACAATCATAATCACATTGTGAGGGAGAGAGACTATTAATCTGGGGAGTTTCCCTTAGGCAAAGACACGTGGTATTCTTAAATTAGAATCGAAGAGTTGCATCATGCAGTGCTATTATAAACAAAACTTATCAAATTTTAGATAATCTATTTATTTAATCTGTTGTCTAGATCTATATCGGAAAGAAATTATTGTCACTATTTTATAATAAATTAAAATCAATTGATTACCTGAAGAGCGAAGCTGCTGGATCCACACCTTTCTTGACAGAGCCCCACTGAACCTCTGTCCAGGGTGTAGTTTGACAGGATCCCAAAATCTTCCACGGTCTGGGCACCATAACAGCCTAAGAACCATTTACACAATTCTAGATAGCTCTGTTGTCCCACCCATTTTTGTTTATCACGACATCCCTCTTGTATTCAGATCACTTATTCACAATTATTTTGGTGATTTGTTAAAATGGAGAGTTTTATTTAATAGCTTTTTTTTAAAAATTTTTTTATATTTTTTTTTTTTTTTATTCTAGTGGTTAGTTGATGAAAAATTAAATTTGTAGGAAATAGACGTTTAATTCCAAATTTGCTTACCCAGAACGTGTATCCAGTCAGAGAGTCGGTGATAATATCTTCCAGTGTGGGGAGGGGAAATCCTTTTTGTCCCCGGATCAGAGATTCCTGCCGGTCACTACAGAATTTCTGGGCGGCGATCCATGTTAAGGTTCTGGTGATTCCAAA
Organism: Saccostrea cuccullata; assembly: GCF_032062105.1. Taxonomy (NCBI): domain Eukaryota; kingdom Metazoa; phylum Mollusca; class Bivalvia; order Ostreida; family Ostreidae; genus Saccostrea; species Saccostrea cuccullata. The sequence continues at coordinate 14,477 of NW_026919631.1, forward strand.
AAACTCTCTCCTTGAAAAGAACAAAAACAATATCCCGTGTATTGGAGATAAATTATGATTTCTAAAAGTACCAACTTCATTATTTTGTCCAGTCTGATAGGATTATGTAATTTAAAATATTACAGACAAAGACTCTGCTGAAATCAATACATTTACACTTGATGTGTAAACAGTTTGTGAAAGTGAATCCAATTTGGCTGAGATTTTGTGTAAAGAGTTTTAAAGGGCAATCCCTTTGTTTTCGACTTTATCAAAACCATCTCCCCTTGCACCACTCCTATTCAAAAAAATTTGATTTCTCATCAAATGATATGGTAAACGCAACCTGACAGGACGATGGCATTTTCAAAATTCAAGGTTTTCCTAAAAATATTTTATAACTTTTCCAGAACTAAAGGGAACACTAAGGCAAACGTAAATTTGGGGAAACAACTAGTAACTTCCAAACCCACAACACACGACTGAAAATCAAAATTTATTAAATTATTAAAAAATACTCTTTACCTTGCTCTATAACAGTAAGAGGAGGGGATTGTTTACCTCCCTCCAACATCCCCCCTGGACATCAACAGAGGGCGGATCCCTCCTCATCAACAAATGGGCGGCAACAGAACCAGTTTTCTACTTCCGCTACTACTTTTCCTCAATCCTCTATAGAAATTTAAATTTCAATGCTCTGACGAGAACTCCATGTGATTTTTTTTTACAGCCAAAAAAAGCAGGGATTTAAAGAAATTTTTTTTTTTTATAATACAATTAATCCTTTTTTTTGAATAGAAAATATGCAACTATTTCCAAGGAAGAAAAAACCCCGGGCCCTTTTCTGTTTTTTGTTACTGATAATAATTAATGATTAACATTTAAAGGGAAAATTTCATTAATTATTTGTGTGTTCCTTTCCATCTTGAACTTCAGGAAACCCGTTTATTTATGTTAAAATCCATTCCTGTCATTAAATGCGACCAAACAAACGAAAACTTTTCGAAGACTTCTGAACATCTCCTTAAACAAAAAATTCTCCTTTCAAAAATTTTTGGGGAATTAAAATTCCCCCTGAGCAAATATCTAAATAATTTCATTATTTTGGGAAAAAAAAACTCCATGTCCATTTGAAATCCTTTTTTATCTTTTTTAAGAGCTGCATTGGGAAAAAGCAAACCAATTTTAGAATAAATATCATGCCTCATAATGTATGTGAAAATTAGCAAAATGAAATGATGGGGTAACCTACATTAATTCTATTATTTGTTGTTTTTTTTTTTTCCTTGTTAATTTTATGCTAAATGAAAAATATTTTGGAGATAACGAACAGATATTCATTTAAAATTAAAAAACATTTAAGAAAGGAACCGAAGGCAACTAGTTTTCGGGGCCTTTTAAAA
>NW_026919632.1:0-161000 GCF_032062105.1 Saccostrea cuccullata
TCGATATATAAAGCGTCAAAGATTTAGCAGTCTGGCCCCTTGTGGCCCCTAATTATGTAACATACGACATTAAAATTATAATATATAGTTGTAGATCGTTGAGATAAACATTTTTGCTTCAGTAATGTATTACAAAATGTTGACTGTTACAGAGTTATCGTATAAAGACTTTTGGCCCCTGTCGGCCCCTAATGTGATGAGTCAGCACTTTTTTCTTGATATCATATTAAAGATCTTGTCATTCTGCACAAATATTGCTCAGTATGTTTTAACAAAATAATTATACTTTAAAAGATATGATGGAAAATGTCTCAAAATTTCAGTCATGATTCATGTCCTAATTTTTGACCCCTACCGAGCTTCCATACTAAGCACTTCCGGAATATTTGAAAGTATAGGTGCAAAACTATAATATGTTGTCTATCAGTCCTGAAAAGGCCAGCATTCTAGCTTTTGTCGTTTTTGAGTTTTTGTCCGGACAAAATGGTCACTAAAAATTCGATTAAAGGGCGATAACTTCCGACCGGAAGTGATTTTTCGAAAAATAAAAAAAAAGTATCAGGTTTAGTTCATGATACATCATTCCTGAAAATTTCAAGGCAATCCACTCAAGCATCTCTGAGAAATCGTCTGCACAAAAATGTGTAAAGAAAAAAATAATAATAATAATAATAAAAGTGAAAAAGAAACAATAGAATAATAGAAGGGTCTTCCGTTGGAGACGGAAGACCCTAATAATAATAATAATAATAAGAAGAAACAGAGTAAAAACAATATGTTCCCCAACTCCGTTTGGGGAACATAATAAGAAACAGAGTAAAAACAATATGTTCCCAAACTCCGTTTGGGGAACATAATTAGGATGATTCATTATTGTATGTCACACCTGTTTATCCGTTTCTGTCTGTTTTCTTCTTGCATAGGCGTCGGAACCAGGGGGTTGAGGGGAGGCTTAGCCCCCCTCCCCCCACTTTTTTGCAAATATATACTAAATATAGGCATGCATTGAAAATTGGAGTTTACCTTTTTTGTTGGTTCAGCCTATCCCCCCTTTCAATTAGCCCCCTTTCAATTTGCTTCCGAGGCCTATATCATGTTTAGGATCACATTCATACGTATGCTTTCTTTTTTTATTCTTGAGGTCTTTTTCTTTTTATTTCAGTTGCATGCAAGAAAAGTTCTTTGCCAAGCCATGCCTTAGAGAAATGTTCTCATTTATCGACACATTTTCATGACGCCCTATATTTGACAATAGTCGGAAGAAACATTTCAATATACATGTACATCTATCATTCATCCAGCTACTTCGCGAAAAACTTTGATATGACACACGAATTAAATCAATATCTTTCGCTCTATGTTCCGTAATTTTTTCGCTGCATTTACACATAGCTTTAAATAAAACAATTTCAAACTGTTCTGGCTCATTGTATTGATCTCGAGACGTGGAATAAATTGACATTTTCCTCGAAAATATTTTGTGTGCGATAATGATACTTTTTAAAAATGCCAAATAGAAAATAAAATGATTTAAAGTGCTTATAGGAATTAAATACTGAAAATTGTTAAAACAGTTCGAATAAAAAGTTTATGTTTGAAAAAAAATCTAATTATAAATGATTAATTGAAATATATATCATATGCCGTTAAAGTATTGCTGTGAACGTTTTTGTTTAATTATGCCATTTATGCCTACTTCAAACCAATGTATGCAAAAAATTTTAAATCGACATATAAAAGACGCATTCCGTTCATTAAATTCCTCGTCTTGCATTGACTGGGTTTATCTGTGTGTGTGAGTGGGGGGGGGGGGGGGGTGGAGGGGGGGGGGTGGTATCTGTAAGTCTGGTAATCGCGCGCCTCGCCCAATTTATTCAGGATGTGATCTCTAAGCAGGGCAAATATGTACTTATAAATATAAATTATTTATAGTACTTAACGTCAATTTCTTTTTAATTTTTTTAATTATTTTTTTTGGAGGATGGTCTGTAAAACACCTTTGTTTTCTATTGAATATAATTAAAATTGTTATGTCGACCCCCCCCCCCCCCCCCCCCCAACACCCACACCCTCCCTCACACACACTGAGTTTCTTTCCGTTTTACATATTTACATAAGCATGAACCAAACGAAGAACGAATTAATATGGTTTCATTATACGTCACAGTAATGCGAGATAACTCGTGTACACTTATGGAAAGATAACTCCCGCCACCTTCCAGGCGGTACCAAATAGCCTCGACCCGTCAAGAAAGCATTTCTGGATTATTTGTGAAAATTTCAACGATTTTAAATGATTTCATTTTTTTTTATTTTAAAAAAAATGTCATATAACATACATCACATGACTTCTCGGGCGACTATACCAGAATATTTGCCCCTCGGTGACAGGAAAGCCCTGAGGTGTTATGTCACCCTCTGCCTTCGGCATCGGGTGACATAACACTCCAGGGGCCCGTTTCACTAAAAGGCGTACGCCTGTCTTAACTCTACGCCCGGCGTAAGTCCGGACTTACGTCTAACATTTGGACTAAGGTCCGTTTCACTAAAGGGCGTAACTTTGCGCCCGCCTTAAGTTAAGACAAAAATCTACGGCTGGTCTAAGGAAGGCGTAACTATAGACGTAAACATTGGATAATGGCGACTTTCTGGTTGCTTCACAGAAGAAGAAGGGAAACACCTCGGCGAGAACGCGTTTTTCGGGACCGAACCAACCCTCTCGAGTATCTTGATGATATAGATCTCGTAAGTAGGTATAGGTTCCCGGGAAGAGTCATTCGAAAACTGATAAATGATGTTGACCCTATTGTGAGGCGACCTACATACAAAAGTCATGCCATTCCCACCCACATTCAGGTACATGTATATGTGAATACTTACTGTAGCATTGTATACTTCTTAAATATCCACACATAAATAAACAAATACTTACGCATGGAATCACATGATTTGACAAATATAATGGGTTTTACAATATACCTATTAATATAATTAAACTACATTTGCATACTTATTTATACATGTATATATAAAGATACACATAAACATCTTACAGGTAATTATCACTTTAAGATATCTGTCAAAGGTGGACTTCTTTTCGGAAGTAGGCGACCTTCATGGCGTTTCCAGATCATCCGTATCCCGAGTAGTACATACAGGTTGTTATACTTTATTATTTTAAATTTAAAATGATATTTTCTATTTTTATTAAAAATTATTTAACGTTGATGTGGAGATTTTACCCCTTGAATGTTTTAACACATTCACAAATGATAATAAAAGAAAAAGTGAGCAAGTTAACACATCCCACGCCCCTCCCCTCTTAATATTTGACAATGTCATGCAAAATAAATGGCATGTTACACATTAAATACACACAAGTAATTCAAAATGAGGCATAATTCCAAAGTAATCGTTACATTTATTAAAACTGCGTGCAATTATTGAGTCTTTATTTTGTACAGATAAAATTAATATAATAAAAAGTACCGAAATTCCCAGAAAAAAATGGAAGCGGAATTTCTTTGTAATATGCGCCTACACAATGTGTTCTCAATAACTGCAAAATTTCACGAAATTAGGTTTTATAGCAGTTTCAGAAAAGTGACAATTGCAAGTACTATGGGGTATACTGATAATAATAATTATAATAATAATATGTACATGTTTGTATACACTATCCTTCATGTTTCTACATGCCTGTAATACATTTAATCAGTTGTACATTTCCTTTTCAAATATTTTTTATATATATCATTAAGGATTTTAACGCAGATTCATCATATTGTTATACAGTGTGCAGTGCAATAAATACAACAGTGGACAACATTAAGTTTCCAGTTACTGCCAATGAATTACGCCATGTAAAATCTGAGTTCTATGACATTGCCAACTTTCCAAATTGGGTTGGTGCAATCGATGGTACTCTAATACCAATTAAGGGCATGAGTGGACCACAGGAGCCTGCTTTTGTATGCAGAAAAAACTTTCATGCCTTAAATATTCAGGCCGTAACAGATTCCAATATGAGGTATAAACGGTATTGATTAAAACATAAATACTAGCACATCATTTTTTTGTAATAGAAATACCCTTGTATACGCCAATACTTCAACAGGAGAAAATCAAAATATTTAATATATCGTCAAAAGGGTTTTATGAAATAACAACCTTTGAAAATATAAATGTTGTCAATTTTAAAATAACCTTATTGCACCAAATATAACCAAACAAATATAACAAATATAAGAATGCTAATTGTTTGCTTACATATGCATAAAGGATGAAAAATTGGTTGATATTATTTCAGATTTCTTCAAATCAATACCTGTTTTCCTGGGGCAACTCACGACTCTTTCGTTTTGAGCAACTCGGGATTGTCAGGTGTTATGGAACATCTTGAAGGGGGTGGGTGGTTACTTGGGGATTCTGGCTACCCTCTCAAGGAATGGCTCTTAACGCCATTCTTATCCCCACGAAGTGAATTACAACGATGCCCATGGAAAGACTCGTGTTGTCATAGAAAAATCGTTTGGGGTATTAAAATCCAGATTTAGGTAATTTAAACGCAATTTTTCGTTAAATATCTTTATATGTCATATTTGCAAGCAAATATTTTATTTTAAATGTTCATTATGATAAACGCGACCTTAGATTTTTTTTATTTGAGAAAAAAATGTATATCTATTGCAACCATAAATAAACCTTGTTACAATTTTATTGTGAATTCATTTAAAATTCTGTGGGCCAATTTTCTTGGATTGTGGGTTTTTTGGTTGTTTGTGGAGATGTAATTTCGTGTATGGGTCGGTTTTCAGATTCAGTAACAAAGATATCTCTTTCTAAATTTCCTATGAAGATGAAAATTCGTGGTGGTTTGGGGTTGGGGGGGGGGGGCTACCAACGAATATCACGCAAATTGACCCATCATGAATTCTAATGATTCCACAGTATTTACATTCAAGTAAATCTTTGCAGGTGTTTACATCGAACTGGAGGAGTACTCCCCTTTTCACCAAGTAGATGTTCTCAAATTATTCAATGCTGTATCCGGCTTCATAATTTAGCTGTTTCAGAGAAAGTCCCCTTACTTGAGGGTGGGGTTGTACAGAACATCAATGACAATGCCGTGTTTAACGCAAACGCACCAAGGAGAGCACAGGATGTGCGCATTCAAGTTGCAAATTTATTTTAACAATTCATCTATTCATTAAATCACACACTTACATTGTAATAAAGAACATGACTACTTTATCATTTTGTGTTCAAATTTATTAAATGCCAAATTTGTTTTCAAATGCCGCCGCTATTCTCTCTAGGGCATCTGCTTTTCTCTCCTCTGCGATGGCTCTTCTCTCCTTCACTCCTATCAAATTCAGCATAAACTCAGCGTCGGGGTCGCTGGCCGTGTCTTGATTTTTAATGAAAAGTTTTACAATCAGAACAATGTCAATTGAAACAGAAGAAAATCAAATAAAATCATATTATGTGTAATATGAATAGTTAAAAGTGCATGAATGATGTTGAAACATGCAGTTCACTTGGTTTTTTTTCTTAAAAAACGTTAAATTACGCGAAAAGTAAAACTGAAGGAATGTTTAATACATTTTTAATTCATTTTCATAGCGTTGGCATTGTTTCTTTTTTACCTTTACGTTTAGATCCATACAGAGTTGAAGTAAAGAATTTGTCGGTGGAAGGCCCGGACACATGTACACTTGGAGCTTCTTCCGGAACGTCAACTTCTTCTACTATATACATGTACAAACATACATTTTTTTAATTTGAAAAAAAAAAAATTATATTTCAAATATAGACACTTATGTGTTCCGCGTGTGAAGAACATGCATATCAAATTTTTGACAATCTTTTATAATAATTTTTATGATTTAAAATTTTATAAGTATATTATATAATATGTATAATTATACAAACCAATCAAGGATGAAATTCCAGCGGAAATTTCCGATGGGACTGCAGTGCATGATGAGGCTAAGTTATCTGTTACAAAGAAATATTAGTATTTAGATATCATATATTTCAATTTTTTTATACTATAACTACTGTATACTACAATAATACTAAATATACAAAGCATGGAAAATCAAATAGTATATAAAGCAAAAGTCGGAAGGCAACATTATGAGGTTATAAAAATACATGTAGTGAACGTATGAATAATGTTTACAATGTACATGCATGTACCATGTATTTATACATACTTGTTTCAGAATTACTGGCAAAGGCAGTATCAACCCCTCCGTCAATCCCAGAGATAAGTTCATCCGGTATAATTGACAAAATCTAGCAATAAAAACAAAAAAATAGTTGTTGCCTTTTTCAAATTAAAATAATAAACGGTGCGAAACATTAATGAAAAAATAATTATGTCAGTATCGGAAACTCATCTTTGCAACGATCGAAACTTTTTTTTAATACATAGTACACTTAATTATATCAATTTTAGGTAACAGAGGCGTAGTCACAAACTTAAAAGTGTGTGTGGGGGGGGGGGGCTCAACTCCAGAAATTCTTTGACAAGCCAAAAAGAAACTCGAAAATCCTATTTCGTGGGGTGGTGGTGGTGGTGGGGGGGGGGGGGGGGGGTGGTAGTGGCCAATCTTTTCAAAGGCACGTTACTTACTTTCAATTCCAATTTTTCCCCCACAATTCTTCGACATCAATATACTATGGTCAAAAAGAGGGGGGGGGGGGCAACTTTCCCCTCAATGAACATTTCCTATAGTAAAGGTAATGTTGGGGAAAAAAGTGGGGGGGGGGGGCAGGTCTTGACGATTTAATTACTATATTACATTACTATATTATACAACTATTGCTTCAAGAGAAATGCTTACTCATTTGTTGAACATAAAAAATGCCATAAAATGAGGTTTAATATTATTTCAAAATAGCTGTAATTTTGTTCTTCATTGAAAAGTGGGGGGCACAGACATACTCTTGCCCCCCCCCCCCCCCGATCTGAAAGAAGGGGGGGGGGGCTAGGGCCCTCGCTGCCCCCCCCCCCCCCCCGTGACTACGCCTATGGGTAAATATTAGAAAACACATACGTCAAGTTCCCATGCCTTGAATACAGATTCCGGGGGAGGCCCTCCGCCTGTTCTCTTCGTCTGGTATTTTCTACTGGCTTCTTTCTTCTTTACAATGGATCTTGCATCTTTCCATTTCTTTTTTATTTCTTCTGTTTCCCTCTTGCACAAGGCAGAAGAAGAATTTATTCTGCAGTAAAATTTTAACACTAAATATATTTTTGAATCCCCAGTCTACCTTTATTTGTATATTTTTTGTTAGAAATTAAAAAAATTATATAAGAATACACAAAACCTAAATAACATTCCTATTTTTGCCAATTTAGTTAGGTTTTTGTCCATAAATATACATTATATGTAACATGTAGACATGAACAAATTCATTTGTATGTAATCAAATCGGAGATGTTATTATATTTTTGTTGATCGTTATTTTAAAAACCTAAATGCTTACTGCTTTGTGATGTCTTCCCATACAGCTTTCTTTTTCTCGTTTGTCACTGATGCCGACAGTTTTGAAAATAATACATCTTTGTTTTCAATTACACAAGATGTTAGAATTTTCATTTCATCATCAGTCCAGTTTGGCTTACGTTTTTTACTCTCCGAAGACATTTTGATTGTGCAGAGTCAATAGCGAATATTGCAGACGACAACAATATCGATATTTACATGTTGTTTGTTACGAAATTCACATTATTTAAGAAAACGCTATGGAAATCAACATGACAGATCAGAGAGAGAAAGAGAGAGAGAGAGAGAGATTTCTTAAATTCTTTATTTCACTACAAAACACAGTTGCGAATGTATTCCTTTCAACATAATTCAATCTACGATATATTTTTAATCTAAATATGTTTCAACGCTTTTAAGTTTTTATTATAGACCTCAAAACAAATATTGCAATAAATAACAAAGAAGAAAATGTGATCTTTTCCATATATCTTTTCAATAAATATCAAACAAATTCTCTCTCTCTCTCCCCCCCCCTCTCTCTCTCTCTCTTTATGATATGTATGCGCATGTGCATAAGCTCGTTGTCAAGGACGTAAGTCTGGCCTTAACTTAGTCCGATACTAGTATTTACGGCCAGGCGTACGCCTCTTAGTGAAACGCAACTTACGCCGGACTAAATTTTGGCGTACGCCCCGAGGCCTAACTTAAGTTTGGTCGTATCTTACGCCTTTTAGTGAAACGGGCCCCAGGGCTTTCCTGTCACCTCGAGGCAAATATTCTGGTATGTCACCCTCGAAGCCATGTGATATATGTATAATGTCACCTGATGCCGAAGGCAGAGGGTAACATAACATTCCAGGGCTTTCCTGTCACCTCGGGGCAAATATTCTGGTATGTCACCCTCGAAGCCATGTGATATATGTATAATGTCACCTGGGGCCCGTTTCATCAAAAGTCGTAGATTTAAGCCTTAACTTAGGCGTACTTCCGGGGCTTACGCCAAAATTTAGTCGGGCGTAATTTGCGTTTCACCAAGTGCCTTAAGTCTAGTCGTAAAAGATACGCTTAGTCGCAGGACTAAGTCCTTGACAACGTAGCATTGCGCAGGCGCTAAAACATAAACATTGTCCACTGTGTTAAAACATATAGTGTAATATTGTAGCACGTCAAAGTACAGAATAACATAAATTATATAGATTAATGAATACCTGCACTGATTGAAACATGCATGGATTAATAAAGTAATGTAGTAGATATGCATCTTATAAGAAATCGATTTTCGTTTTTTAAAAAACTTCAATAATAAAAGTCATATAGATTGAAAGTAAAAAAAATTACCGTACATGTGCATGTATTTCTGTATAAAGCTAATCCATTTATTTTGTAATTTTACACCCCCCCCCTCTTTTCCGAAATTGAAACAAATTAATGCCTTCGTCTTTAATAATAAATTTCAAAATTTGATACATACCGACTCTGCTGAAAAATACTAATGATTAAGTTTGAGACAGTATAAGAATTTTTTTTAAATTATATATTTTTATAAGAAATGTATACTTGCAAGCAAAAATAATGTATAAAAAGTTTACATATGTACCCAAATTGAGTCAAGAAATAAATCTTACACATCTACTACTAAGGTACACGTAAGACAATCCTTTCTAAGTCTTTTGTCAATTCAAATGATTCATTATAATATCATTGTTCATCAAAATGGCACAAAGTTTCATGAAAAATTTCGAATACTAGTACTAGACTGCTGGTTCATAGAATTATAGACAACAATTCCTTACTATCTAAAGCTTAAAATTGATATACCGTTTTTCAAGTACGCAGAGGGAGAAAGAGAGAGAGAGAGAGGAGAGAGAGAGAAGAGAGAGAGAAAAAGATTCCAAAAAATTACTACTAAGGCAGGGGCGTAGCATCAGTGGGGCCCAGGGGGGCTCAGCCCCCCCCCCCCCCACTTTTTCTCCCTACATTACCTTTACTATAGAAAATGTTTACTGAAGGGAAGGTTGCCCCCCCCCCCCCCATTTCAGCAAAGAGTAGTGTTATAAAGAAAATGTATCCCAAAAGTTTCAATTGAAAAATGGTTGGTCTTGAAAAAAGTTAGCCTCCCCCCTCCCCCCCCCCCCCACGAAATAGGAATTTCGACTTCGGGCAACTTAATTTTTTTTTTGCTTGTCAACTTTTTCAGGTAAGTAAAAAAAAATTTGCTCAGGTTGGCCCCCCCCCCCCACTTCTAAAAACGATGCTACGTGCCTGTAAGGTATTCTTACATAAATTCCCTGCTTGTATGATCCCTGTCTTTAAAAATAATCTACAGTTAGTCTTTATTTTGTTTTTCATTAAAATGTTAGTTATGCAGGAAATTAAAAAAATTGTTATCCCATAATGTGCTTTATATGCGCTCAGATTATCTCATAGGATGTAAAATTCACTCTTTCGGACAAAATCATGAAAAAATAAAGATATATGTCTTCTGCATCAATATTTGTCTGGAAAAAATATTTTAAGGAATAATTCATTTCTTGAACTTAACTGTGTAATCATCACCCTATTAGATCGATATAATAAAGTATATAATAGTAATAATTTCCCCATTTAAAAATCTCTTATTCTCCATGAGACTCCCTCAGGGTTGCGTTTTAGATTCACTGGGGACTTCACTCGCCCAGATACCTAGAAAAATAATTACCTTTGCCTCCATTTCTGTATTTGAATATTCTGCAAATTCGAGAGGCCATGAACCCTCTCTCCGATCCCCTCGTGATCCACACATGTGGACGAGGAGTAATTAAGAAAGACTCTTTGAATATGATTTTTAAAAAAATCCTACAGTTGTATATTTATGATCTATTATTTTTTCTGTAATTTAAATGTAGAAAATTACCAGAAAGAGGATGATTGTGCTTTTGAAACCGATGGCCCCCCCCCCAAAAAAAAAAATATTTTGGGGAAAAGATTTTTAAAATCAAAATAGACAATTTCAATGAATCTCCCGCCTCGTTTATAGGAATATAATGACAGTGTCCATGTCTTGATATGTAAAACCCAAAATAAGAGTTAAAAAGTAAGTTAATTCACAATGGCAATATTTAATAGAGATTCTGAGAAATTTCATTCAGTGATAACAGGGGCGGATCCAGCCATTTTTGAAAGGGGGGTTCCAGGTTTGTGCCCCTCTACCCCCGCCCCCCCCCCCCACATACCCTCTCTCAACCGAAGACTTAAACAAAAGATCTAAGGTTGTGTTAAATAATATCTTTTACGTCTTTTTTTTTTTGAAAAGGTACTGTACCCCCAGTGCGAATAAAGAAAAACACATTTCATAAACTTCTGAAGCATTCAATTAAATTAATTTGCAGCTTTTCCGAAGAGTACAAAGAATTTTCTTTTAGAATTTGAAAAAAAAATTTTTTGAAATGGGGTTTAAACAAAGTGTTAAAAGTTAGTTCCTTCAAAATATATATGACCAAAAAACGGTACATATATAGCCAATACAACCACAGATCTCGGGAATCTTATATCAAATTTAACCTCGCATGTTACATATCATTTATAAGACATATAAAAATAAGAATATTTTCTACCATTCTCTCGTAAAAAGTAATATTGAAGGTGAATGGAGGAAACTAAATGTGTGAGAATCTATCTATTCAATACATAAGTTAGACGTACAGTACATATATTTATTCTCGGAAAACGTTTTATCAACTCTCTCTATCTCTTTCTTTTTCTCTCTCTCTCTCTCCCTACATGGCAAAAAATAAAGGGGGGGTTCCAACCCCCGGAACCCCCCCTCTGGATCTGCCAATGGATAAGAGAGGAGTTGTGGATAAGAGATGGGCACCCAAAAGCGCAACAGACGGGCATAAAGCGGGGATATAAATATAGTTATAAGTGTAGTCACTATACTCGATTTACAATATCTTATACATATAATACAACAATCAAATGTGTGTGTGTGAATGCTTTGTCAAAAACGTTAGAAATGGTGATTGAAATCTCCAATAAAAAAATCTTTTCTTCAGAGAAGAATTCTATTAAGATATGAATTACGTTATTAGGTAACTTCAATCAACCCAAAAGGTTGTAACAGCCCCCCCCCCCCCCCCACTTCATAGTTTGTATAATTAAATAATGCAATCTTTGTATTTTAAAGACTTTTTAGAACCGTACTTTTTCTTTAGAACTCGTTAAATTGTTTTAAAATCAGTATAATTGCTTATTTTAACTTTACGCCCGAACTTACGCCTACCCTTGAGTAGACGTAAAAGTTTGGCCTAAATTTAGTCAGGCGTAACGATACACTCTTTAATGAAACGCAAATCTTCGTGCTAGTCCAAACTTTACGCCGGCGTAGCGCTACGACTTGGCGTACGACCTTTGATGAAACGGGCCCCTGATGCCGAAGGCGGAGGGTGACATAACACTCCAGGGCTTTCCTGTCACCTCGGGGCAAATATTCTGGTATAGTCGCCCGAGAAGCCATGTGGTATATGTTATATGACATTTTTTAAAATTAAAAGAAAATTTAAAATCATTCAAAATACGCAGTTAAAATGTACACATATAATCCAAAAAATGCCTCCTTGACGTTAAGAAATAGGCTGTGTTGTTTACTTTTATTTAGCAACCGACGTCATAAAATCTCGAACACCGAACTAAAATGCGTAACGTAAAAACACGTGAACGTGATCGAAAGGATGACATAACTGTTTCCGTCGGAGGTGACATTTTTATCCTGCCTCTGATAAAAATCGTGAAATTTCATTGGCCGAGAGCAATACCGCATGAAATATAAAATACATGGTTACTGTCTTGAAATATAAGCTATATTTGGGCGAGGGTAAGAAAACGTGATAGAGGGCCAGGGATTTATCAAGGCTGTTTTTACTACCGGTAAACGGTACCTTTCCCCTCTTGAAAAAGGTGAAAAATTCCCCTTTTTCAGATAGAAAAGTCTCCAATTAAACGGAGAATATTTAAAACGTCGTACTGAAATTTTCCGTTTTTGTCCGATTGAAGTTTAACAGCATATCCTATTTCACAATCCTAGTCATTCAAACGCTTTTAAAAGCGAGAGTAGATTATTCAAGCTTCTAGTTGATATTGATCGGTAAACATGTGCCATGTCCATGATGTCAAAATATACGTATGCGATTGCAGAGTTAAGAAAAGTGTAGATGAGTAAGATGGAGCTTAAATCACTATGAATCGGAAGAATGGAGTAACAACAAAAACAATGTTAGTAGTGAAACATGAAAGACAGAATTGATTTGTGATAGATATTGAGAGAAAAAATTAAAGTACTGACTTGGTTTAAAAATTTTTTTTGTTATTTAATATTTTGTCTCAAAAGTGAAGTTTTTGTGGCCTTTGTAAAGGTCTACAAATGACCCTCAGAAGCTCTAAGAATGCAGGATTTTGCTCCATTTATTTAAAAATTTTCCGGGGGGGCATGCCCCCGGACCCCCCTAGAATACTCGCGCCTCCGGCGCTCAGATCGAGCCTGCGGCTCTCATTTTTCCCCTTTACTTATAAAACGGTAGTAAAACAAAATAGCTAGATAAATCCTAGCTGCAATAATGTAGCCCTCTCCCTTTTTTTTTTTTTTTTTTTTTTTTTTTTTTGGGAGAGGGCTACAACTCCTTAGGATCTTTCTAATGGCGCAGCTGCGGGAGTGATTTGCTCCCGCACGGATTTCGGCTCAAATTAACAGTAAATGGCTATTTTATTAACATTTCTTACCTTGACTCCAAATAAGTAGTCATCCAAGACGTAAACCAATGCAAAAATATACAGAACGGTCCCTATATCGCTTATTTTTCGTGTATGTCAACATCACAACTCGAATTTATCCGCCATGTTTACTGACCTTGATAGATTGTATTTTGGGACAGCCAATGAGAATTTAGGTTCTATAGGAGCGGATCTTTTTGGAATTCCCTTATTTTAAACATAAATATCGCTGCTTGCATAAAAATAACACTTAAAATGGTTTTATATACCTATGTTTTTGTGATGAAATTCAGCACATACATTTATAAACACCGATAATTGCTTTATTCAGTTGTTCTAAATTTCAAGCGAAACTCTCATTACGTCACGCGTGAACTGTCATGGCTGCTGAAGTAAACTACCAGGAAACATGCAGAGTTATTTTACAAGTTTTTCGCATTTAACGGGGTCTACTGTTGACAGTGAATAAAAAATTCGTCTTATTAGAAGTAAGTTGAATGTAAAAATAATTTATTTTGCCTGCAGTCGCTCCTATTAAAAAAAAATATTTGCACCATTACGGAGATGCGATGGAATTGTAGCCCTCTCCAGAAAACATCAGATTAAAAAAAATCGGAGAGGGCTACATTATTGCAGCTAGATAAATCCCTGAGGGCGAGGCTTGCTAATGTGCCCCCTCCACGTGACCTACCCACCATATATCAAAATTTTACCAACCACACATCATCAATATACTGCTTTCACGTGACCCGCATGGAGCTTCATAACTGACGTCACAATGCGTCTGTCGACAACGTACAATGGATGTAGAACGTCTTGCTTGGACGTTCAGTGAAAGCGGTTTATTGATACTATCAATATTAAATCTTTTAGTGAACCATCGGCAGGATAAATTCGTTATGTAGACACTTAGAGGGGTAATACGGAAATATGTGGGGTCCTTGAAAAAATGCATATTGGGCTCGGCTTACGCCTCGCCCAATATGGATTTTTTTTCAAGGACCCCACATATTTCCGTATTACCCCTCTAAGTGTCTACATAACTAAACTGTTTCTGGCGTGACTCGGCATTTTTCAGGGTTTATAGCGAAACTTATTACATTTGTGATATAATAAGAAAACTTATTCAAAAATGTTATATATTGTTTTGTCTTCAGTTTAATCCGTCGGCACCATTTACAACGGAGACATTTGGCTTCATACGGAACCCAAGACTTGGAGACAAAATTCACTGTGTGGCGTTTGTGGTGGACGGAAGTACTATTGACGTCATGCCTGAAAAAATTCTCAAACAGCTTAAGGAACTACAGGGGAGGATGAATCAGAGAAGTAGGCGAATTATTAAACAAAGTTTCTGTAACAGAAATAAACAAGAAGTATTCAGCTTATCAAATTTTCCCCCACAATTCATTTGTTGAAACGCAGTTATAGTAATACAGTTTATGCCATTTGTATACAATTAAGAGAGGTGTACGCCAATTTCTAGTACAACATTACTCTTTTGTCAGGTTTCTCCCAAATTTAATTATATTCTTTTAAACTTGCATTATTGTTTCTTTGATCAGATATTCCCCAAGTCGTGTATTTGACGAAGCTGGACAAAGTCTGCGCAAGCGTGAATAAGGACGCGTCTAAATTGTTTCACAGTCCAGCCGTTCGTGACACAGTCGACAAGGTTGCTGACGTCATGGGACTACCACGTGGCTACATCATGCCAATCAAAAACTACGAGAGTGAAACTAGTTTGGAACCCAACATTGACATTTTGATTCTGAAGGCTTTGAAGCAGACGGCAGATTTCGCTGACGACTACTTGGAGGAACAAGTGGATAAAATGGCCGCCGAAGGAAGAAGAGAGGAGAAAGACTAAAAAAGTGATTTTTGGTAAATAAGCGCAATTAAATGAATTCTAAGACAACCAACATGTACAAATATTACACGAGAGCATGGAGAGGATAGATGCAATACGGAAAGGAAGGTGGTGCTAAATTCCTGTTGTACAGTATATAAGTTAAAGAATGTTTGTATAGGAAAGTTGTCAAGACTGAGTAAATATATAGTTTTTGAGGATCAGGACATCTGCGATCAGTTCAGTGATAAGAAAGTTGATAGTTCTAGACAGCCGTTTAAATACTCATGTTAAATATTTTTTGGATACTAGTTATACATGTGTATGTTACGCAGGATGATTGTGATTGCACGCAATCACGTGATAATATACATTTAAGAAACGCAAATAAATAGGTGCTATAATAATACTTTTTTCTGTGTTATATAGATCTGTTCCTAAAATAATTCATTAACAAGTTTAAAAAAGTTACAGAAGCTTTTCAGAACGAAGTTGAATTTTTTAGTTCGATGTTTAGTAACCATCTGCATCTTTGTCTTTATTGTAAACAAGTATACCGGTATTCCCTCCGCTGGTATGATTACGGGGTACCTGGTATTTCTTTTTACTGTTTGAGAGGGGCTCTCTTTGGTATTTTGATGTGTAAATCTTAAACGCGCCATTTTTCTCATTACTCTATGTACTGTGAAGATTGCAAACTGATAAATAAAGTCTTTTTATAATTAGAAATAAATTTTATTGTTACAAGGCGTCTCATTTTTATGCTTTAAGAAAATTGTCTGGTTGAAAGTTGGACAAAAGACACAATGCTTACATCAAATACAAGTCAAATTGATGCAAGGAATCAAAACAGCCACAAACGTTTATTAAGCAGTAAAAGGTTTTCCTCCAAGAAAAAAAAAACCACTGCGTCAGAAAAGCTGAATTTATATTGTCAAGTGAGCTTTTCTGAACAAATTTGTCTGTTGTCTGTCGTCGTCGTTGGGGTTGTTGTTGTCGTAAACTTTTCACATTGTCATCTTCTTAAGAACTACTTGGGGAATTTCAGCCAATATATAATTGTTCAAATCAGGGCCCCTGGGATAGGACGAGGCCACAATATAGAATCCAAGTTTTACATTGAAATAGATAGGAAAATTCTTTAAAGCCGCTTGGTCCGATTCTAATCGCTAAAAATATAAATTCGATTTTCTTCTTGAAAAATAATTGTCCAAAATTTTTTTCAACTGTTGGCAAATTATATCCCCAAAGTCCTTTTCTTTTAAAAGATATCAAAATTCAAAATTTAAAAAAATAATCCTATGTTGATCATTGTTGATATCGCGTGAAATCTCCTTCGAAAAATTAAATTTATCGCTTACATGTTTATATCATGAAGAACGAACACGAGCATTTTTTTCACAAATAACCTGTACACGGACACTATTTTAGCTCCTTTAAAAAAATCATTAAAAATATCTGATCTTCCTTTATTCTTTAAATATGCATATTAATATAAAAATTACTATGGATTAAATTCAATTAATTTCTTAATTTTGAAAAGATGCATTATACCTAAGGCTTCTTATATAGAGAGAAAAAAATATTCGTGTTTGAATTATCTTCATTATTAGATACAGCGCCATAGCAAAAGTATTCGCGATTTTTCAAAATGGCGGCCGTAAACAAGGACGCGCATAACAAAATAAAACTATTTTAAAAGTATGAAAAACTGACTTACTGTTTTCAATATTTTGTGAGTTGACCTTTGGATCTTATTACTGCCTGGATCCGACGGGGAATCGATAGGTATAGGTTTCTTACATACTCAAGGGCGATGTTTTGCCAGATATCAAGTATTGCATTAAAAAGTTCGTCTTGGGTTTTGATGTCTCTGGCCGTGTTTTGAAGTGAACGTTTTATTTTCAACCAAATATTTTCAATTATATTAATGTCCGGGGACTGTGCCGGCCATGTGATGGAAGGAATGCTGTTGTTTGTCTTATATTCACACGTAATCCTGGCTCTGTGCACGGGTGCATTGTCATCTTGAAATAGGTAAGTTTTATTGGGAAAATGCCTCGCTATAACTGGCCACAAATGTTCGTCGAGTATATCTATATACTTTTGAGCAGTTATGTTGCCATTAACAAGACACAAAGTCCCTACCCCATCGTAAGTAATACATCCCCATACCATAACTGCAACTCGACATTTACGGGGAGGGCACATGCATTGGGGTAGGTACGCCTCATTTGCTCTTCTCCAGACATAAACCCGGTGATTATCTCCAATTACAACTTGACTTTCGTCAGAAAATATGACATTTTGCCAATATTGTTCCACTGTCAGTCGTCGTTTACCCAAACACCAAGATAATCGCTTTTTCCGATTAACTTCACGAACAACCATTCGTTTTCTCACAACTTTTCTTTGATATCCTTTTTTTCTAAGAAATCTCTGGACCGTACATTTACTTACAGTTTCTGTAGGACATTTTCCTTCATTTAAATCCAACGTAACATTATTTAGGGTCCTGTACCTGTTGCCTTTGACCGTCCGCATTATCCAGTTTTCATCTCTGATTGACAACTTTCGAGGTCTTCCCGTTCGAGGTAAGTTTTTCACTGTTCCCCGTTGAATAAACTTATTCCAAATAGATCTCACAGTAGATTCACTAATATTCAACACACGAACTATTTCTGAAGTTTTGTGATTCTCACTTTTCAAAGTTACGATTAGATTTTTAGTTTCAGCACTCAGCTCAGAGGATTTTCGACCCATGGTTAAATTCTGCTTGTTTACATTCACTACGGAAGTGCAGACGATAATTTATATATAAAATTACGTCATTTCCTACATAAAGATAACTCCGTAAAAAAAATAAACAGATAACTCTTATTTTCCATAGAGTTATCTCTCTTTTCCTACTTGATCAAGACGCGAAAGTGAGCCGCCGCCATTTTTAAAAATCGCGAATACTTTTGCTACGGCGCTGTATATCCGATAAACTACGTTTGTCAATAAGGTTTTTGACCTGCGTTTTCCATGTAAGGATTGTTGTAATAAACTGTTAAATCAATCTTATAATTTCTTTTTATACATTATCCATGTAATGAAGAACTTTTATTGTGTAAGATAATATGTGCCTGTTTCGGGTTAAGCGGCTTTAAACATCTTCTCAAGAACCACTTTGCCAGAAAAGCTGAAAATTATTTAGAAGCAAATTAACCCCGGGTAATGTATATTAAAAATTGTTCAAATCATGTCCCCTGGGGTAAGGTGGAGCCACGAAAGGGAATTCAACTTTTACATTAAAATATATAATTAGGAAAATTCTTTAAAAATCTTATTCTCAAGGACCACAGGACCAGAGAAGTTGAAATTAATTTGGAAGCACCCTTGGGTAGTGTAGATTCTAAATTGTTCAAATCTGGAAACCTAGGAGTAGAGAAGGATCCCAATAGGGAATCCAAGAGTAACATTGAAATATACATGAATTTTTTTTTAAAAATCTAAAGAACAAATGGACCAGAAAAACAGAATCTTATATGGAAGCATCCTTGGGTAGTGTAGATTCTAAATTGCTCAAACCATGACCCCTGGGAGTAGGACAGGACCAAATAAGGATTTCATCAAAGTTTTACATTGAAATATAAAGGAAAAGTCTTTAAAAATCTCCTTTTCAATGATCACTGGGCCAGAAAAGCTGAAACTTATATGGAGGCATCCTTGGGTAGTGTAGAATCTAAACATTGTTCAAATCATAAACCCGCAGGTAGGGTGGGGCCACAATAGGTTTTACAAAGGGGGAATCTGGTAATGAACAAAGTAAATCAGTTCAGCAATGTTTGATTGCAAGATAACTTGGTCACGAATATATAGACTGCACTTAGGTACATAAATTTAATGCATCGGTTTTTTTTTTTTTTTTTTTTTTATATAATTTTATCATTTAAATGAACGGTATTGCCATTGCTACTAGAAAAACCTGTAGGGGAAATT
The DNA here is from genome assembly GCF_032062105.1 of Saccostrea cuccullata. NCBI lineage: Eukaryota > Metazoa > Mollusca > Bivalvia > Ostreida > Ostreidae > Saccostrea > Saccostrea cuccullata. The sequence goes on from NW_026919632.1 coordinate 19,081, forward strand.
GATAAATTGAAACCTTATACCAACATTACGAGTAAATATTGAGCGAATTGTAATACTTTTATTGATACCGGTATTTTTTTGTTTGTTTACAATATTATATGCTGCGGTCGATTATCAATTACTAAATATCTGATTTAAAAGGAAAAAAAAAAACATAAAACAAAATTACAATCATTAAGACATATATTTAACATTAAGGAATTAAAAAAAAATCTTTTATACATAAAAACATCCATCAAAACAATGTAGAGATCTGTACATGTATAATTTTTTTTCTTCAACATTCTAAGACAACCTCAAATCTACATCAGCTGCACCTGCTACCGATAATGCAATAATGCAATTCACGGAAACGAAAAAGAAAATAGAATATAATGTTAAACGTTAAAAACCACGTGCGTTTTGTGAAAATTTGTTTCGTTTTCTAAGTTTCTGTGAATTGTGCTTTAGCAAAGTTTATTTTTATTAATCACAAAGGAAAGAGGAAGTGCAGTACTGCCAGTAGGTTTACATCATCTAAAAACAGATCGATTTTTTTTTCTGAAGTGAAGCTGCAAAGCCGACAAATCTGAACACGTGGATCAGAAATAAGGTAAGCTTACGCTCATTTTGTACTTTTTGAAACATTCAGAGAATTAGTATATAGTCTCGATCAGTCACTCGCATGATACGAAATGAACAGAGGAAGCTTAAGGGTGCTGGCATGTAAAAGGTCATTTTTATATGAAGTTCTGAGACCACCACAGATATCTATCGGTCGTCGATGGTGTCCCAATATGACTGAGAAGTAAAGCTAGCAGACCGGGAACGAAAAATAACAAGTTAAATTGATTCAAAGCATCAAATCGACCGTATGGTGGTTCGGTAGGTACTGGGCACGGATTGTCCTGCTACCTCCGATCACATGGTAAACGTCACAGCACCTGTTGTGACGTACACGTACGTATCCTCTCTCTCTTTTCTGTTATACATGCTGCAGAGTACGGCCGTGTCTTTGTCAGTTCCGTTATTGTCACATATAGAATATATTGCGGGCATTTATAAACATTGTATTATTTTACCATAGTGTGTTCTCTGTTCTGCCATCGCGAGGGTGATATAGTTACTATAGCTGTATAGAGAAACACTATAACCGCAAACAAGACTTTGCATTTCAAAAAGTACTTTCACAATTTTAAAAGCATTCATGCAATTTAGGAAAGCAAAAGATATTCAAAATTAACATAGTGGTCATTTTTAGTTGAATCAGTCTGTTTTCAAATTAAATAAGTTATCTTTAAAAAGTTAAGTAGAAATTTGAATGCATTTGCTCATCAAATAGATTCATTGATGTAATAGTCGCCCGCGTACAGTGGTTATAGCGAAGTAAGGATTCAATATCCTTACGTCGCGTGTTCACATAACTGTGAGACGTGGAGTGCGGTCCTTCAGACGAGACCGTATTTATAAACCGAAGTCCCGTGTCGCAGTGGGTGCTTGCACGTAAAAAAATCCCTCTTTACTCAATGGCCATAAGTGCAGAGCATAGGAAAAAATTTGCAGCTCTCCACCGGCAAGTGGTGGCATCTCCATATGAGTGAAAATTTATTGTCATCAAAATGAAGATGTAGGTCCCTGCTCAAATGGAACCATGTGCTGATACCCTGGGTCTTTGTCACGTGACATTGCTCATGGTTTCCGCAGAATGGCTATGTTGCAAGGCGAGGTGCAAAATGTAGAAAAAAATGTTGTTTTGTGTCATTCGCAGCAGCTGTAGATATTCAAAACAATTTTTACTAGCTGAACAATTTTTCATTTTTTATTCACCATGCACTTTTACCACGTCATAATTATTATCTGCAAAATGAAGACGATTTCCATTTGTACACACACCTAGGCTGGGGAGTACCTATTGTAAACGCTTTTAATTATAGATGCATTATCAATTTACAGTAATACTGATGAGAAATTAAAATGAAATTGAAACATAATGCATAACAACAATTATAATACTTAGTTTAAAGCAAGCTTTAAAATATTTTATTCCTGATTTTATACATGTTATCATTTAAGGTAGGTCAAAACACCCGTGGATTCTATTTTAACACATTTCTTAAAAAGTACTGGAGAAAAAAGATTGATATTAATATATTGACAACAATGAATGATCCATGTAAGAAAAATAGTAAGTCTTAACAGGTTAGCGTCATATTTTGTGGACAAAATACAAAAATCGTATATATCGGTCATTTGGGAACTTACATTTTGGAATGAGTTTACGTTATCTAAGTGCAATAAACGAGAATGTAACAGTTTGTTATGAAATGCAGTGTACCTTTTGTTCCATAAATAGTAGAGGACTGTTATTTTTTAAAAACACATATAAAAGGAGTCTCCATTCTTTATATACTATAAAGGTTAAGGTCATAGCAAGAGGTCAAAGGCCAAATATTGTAACGTCATCTACTGAAGCTTTAAGTTATTTTACCATTGGGATATTTTTAATCGCCAAAATATCTGAAACCACTGGTTCAATTTTCTTTTTTTTAACACATTTTATTCTAGGACCCATTTGAATTATACTGTTGATTTTTTGTAAAAATTGAATTATACATTTTCTCTTCAGAAAACTTAAACTGTCGAGTATTAACATGTGAATTTGCAATCAACACTACGTATTTTCTATTTTTACTTAATATGTTACTCAAATTTTCCAGTACCAATATGACTTACTGAATTAAAGCAACAAAAAAGTTATCCCTATTAAAAGTATTAAACAAATTTGCAATAGACCAATTGATAATTCTAAAATAAGGCCCATTCTCAAGTCGAATGTCTGATTTCTCAATCTTTTTACATGTGTGGTTGAATTTCTTTTATACTATATATATGAAGAGAGATTTTGTATCCTCAGAAAAATTAAATTTGAAGAAAGATTTGCCCTATCTATTGTGTCCTACCTTAAGAATTATTTTACTGAACTTAACTACGCCTAATGAAAACAAGAACATCTCATTTTCCCGTATGCACTTTCTAACACAAACAAAATTAGATTGGTTGCTGCTGCGGCCGATATAATAAGTTGTCAGACCTCCCGATTCGTCTTTTTCTCATCACCTGTTGGCAAAGTTGCTGAAATATCGAGAAATATTTAATGTGTTGATTTTAGACAACTACATGTTTTACCTCTTTCCGCTTCAAACCTTAGAAAAATGACAGAACTTTTGGATCAGAAATACAAAGATCAGTTGTCCACCTGGATAGGAAAGAAGTGTCACTTCCGGTTACTGTACAAGATCAGCAGAGACGGATGTTCAGCAGCAACATTTCACCAACAGTGCAATGGTCAGGGGGCAACAGTGACGGTTTTTTACAACACAAACAACACGATATACGGGGGATACCTGGCACAGAGCTGGCATTCTAATGGCGCATACATCAATGATCCTAATGCGTTTCTGTTTCGACTGCAGTATAATGGGTCATCCAATCCACTGAAGTGTCCTATTTCCAACACAGCTACGGCAGGGTATGGACATAACAATTACGGCCCAACTTTTGGTGGGCACGACATTTATTCATTTGGTGGAAACATCAACAAGTCTGGAAATTACTTTCAGTTGAATGGCTCTTTCAATATGGGGAACTCGTACACTTTAAATGGACAAAGCTCTAACTCCATTGCAAATGGTAATCTTCAAGTGACTGATCTCGAAGTATACCAAGTGAAAGGTATCGTTTCGTTATAAATTAAATGATATCTTTACATTATTAAATGTACAAACTATTATAATTACATAGCATATTGCATATAACAAATTTAATTGATATTTTATGCAAATTGTCAAAATTTTCATTTAAGATGGCCCTGACCCAAACAAATCTTCAGGAAAGACAGTGGATTCTGTTCTTGACAACCCATGGAGAAAGTTTCCGGAATTTAATGATGAGGTATTGACGTTAATATAATATGGAAATTTCGTTTTTCAAGGGATAAAGAATAAAAAAAGAACAGATTTGCTCATTTCTAACACTAAGTCAACTTTGATATTTTTGAAAAATGATTGCGTTAAAATGTGTAAATAAGCATTTTAAGAAATGAAAGTAGCCTTCCGGTAAGTGAAATGACCGTATTCCCATTAAAATGTGAAAATGCCACAATGTGGCAAATTTCACTGAAAACGAACAAAATACAAGCTTTACTTATGACTCAACGAAGACTTGTACACCAAATTTAAGCTCAATATTGGCAAGGATAAGGAAAAAGATGAAAAACCCTTAAAGATGGCTCAGTGTTCTGAGAGACGAGTATACAAGTACATGTAGGTATAAATGCAGTTCTCCGCCGCAAATGGTGGCATCTTCGCATGTGTTGAAACTCGATCTAGAGAGGGACGTCCAACAACAAACAAACAAATAATCGAACAAACAGAGTTTATCAAATGAATTTTATATAGATAAGAGTGATATATGATAATCTAATGTATATAGGTTACATTTTCAGTGTATAATGTACTCCTACAAGTAAGAGCGTCGGTTAACGTCCAGGCTACGCTCCATATACCGGTATATACCTCGGACCCTACTTCCGAGGCCATTTGCTATCGAGCTCGTTCCACCTGAGATTTTGGGCGGAACATATTATGCGTGAAATAAACTGTTAACAAGTAATTTTTAGGTATCTAAGTGTTTGCATGGGGTATAAAAGTCACAAGAAATAATAAAATCCATTTTATTCAGTGTGCATTATTGCAGATTGCTAGCCAGAATACGAATTTTTCGTTGCGGTAAACTTGTTTCGTTTCGTCAGATTTTCTGCACTTCATTCCCAAATTTTAAACAGACGACTTGTTTCAATATTTCTGCTTCGATTTTAAAAATAATAATGGACTTATTGTTAAAACGTGAAAATAACAGTCTTTTATGCTTAAATTTTATCGTAGATAGTGAATATTTTATTGTTTCGTGTCATTCGTTAATATAAAAAGCCTTATTTTTTAATTAAATAGTTTATTTCCACTTGGGTTTCAGTGGCGAGAATTTTTACAATGCATGCTAGAGGTTACGCTGCGCCAAGTCGAAAGGATCTCGCCGTGAACCTATAGCATGCTGGAGTAATGTATAATGTAATACAAGTACAAAAAGTAACATGTACATATTCCTTTAATGATTATCATTTTAAAAATTTTGATGAAGTTAATTTTGACAATATAAACATTTTCGCAGTTGTTGTATATAATGACCTCTACTGCCTTTGTTGTAATTTATGTACACTGTATTGTGATGATATGTGAATTTTGCAAATTTCAGGCAGTTCAACAAGTTAAGGAATTGATTGTTGATTTTGAACCTGAGAGTGACGCTGAATTGTCTGCCGTCAACATTCTTCTGATTGGTCAGATTGGCGCGGGAAAATCCAGCTTTTTCAACTCTGTCAATTCCATTTTCCGCGGGAAAATAACTAGTAAGGCTCGCAGTGGGAGTTTTGAACATAGTCTTACAACAGTGGTAAGAAGCAAAATCGTATTTGATAACTTTGAAAGGTCCAAATTTAAATCTTTTATGTCAGTGTAGTAATATTGCATGATTATAGGTTGGCGCTTAATTCAGACGTATAATTATATTACTCTATTTTCATTTATACAAAATTTAATTCACATAAGTGAGGCATAAGCAGGCAAAGCCTAGTTTAGCCCTCTCCCTATTACTCTATATAAGTTACATGTAAGATCATTATATGTGAAGTCATACCAGTGTTTGAAATGTTTAAATACTTGCAAATTGAATAAAATATTTTGATGTTTGAAATGTTTAAATACTTGCAAATTTAATAGAATATTTTGATATTATTTTCAGTGGAACTTTAAAACATTGGTGGTATATAATGTATCCTCTGAATTTAAAAACTAAGAACATTGTATTGTACACATTTTTCTTAGTTTCGGAAGTACACCATCAAGGACCAGAACTCTGGACATAACCTGAAGATCCGCCTGTGTGATACTCGGGGTCTGGAGGAGGATTTTACAATAGACGCCCAGGAGATAGCTTATATACTGGACGGCAACGTACCGGACAGGTACCAGGTATGATATAAATATAGCTTATATACTGGACGGTAACGTACCGGACAGGTACCAGGTATGATACAAATATAGCTTATATACTGGACGGTAACGTACCGGACAGGTACCAGGTATGATACAAATATAGCTTATATACTGGACGGTAACGTACCGGACAGGTACCAGGTATGATATAAATATAGCTTATATACTGGACGGTAACGTACCGGACAGGTACCAGGTATGATACAAATATAGCTTATATACTGGACGGTAACGTACCGGACAGGCACCAGGTATGATACAAATATAAAAAGATACCAATAGACGCTCAGGAGATAGCTTATATACTGGACGGTAACATGCCGGACAGGTACCAGGTATGATACAAATATAAAAAGATACCAATAGACGCTCAGGAGATAGCTTATATACTGGACAGTAATGTACAGGACAGGTACCAGGTATGATACAAATATAAAAAGATACCAATAGACGCTCAGGAGATAGCTTATATACTGGACGGTAACGTGCCGGACAGGCACCAGGTATGATACAAATATAAAAAGATACCAATAGACGCTCAGGAGATAGCTTATATACTGGACAGTAATGTACAGGACAGGTACCAGGTATGATACAAATATAAAAAGATACCAATAGACGCTCAGGAGATAGCTTATATACTGGACGGTAACGTACCGGACAGGTACCAGGTATGATACAAATATAAAAAGATACCAATAGACGCCCAGGAGATAGCTTATATACTGGACGGTAACGTACCGGACAGGTACCAGGTATGATATAAATATATAAAAAGATACCAATAGACGCTCAGGAGATCGCTTACATACAGGACGGTAAAGTACTGGATAAGTACCAGGCCCCGGGATCATGAAACAGACTTAGACTTAAGTCAAAATTTCAGTTATCTATAAAATCTTTAAAACTTGTTAAAGGAAACTCATAATTAGCATGCAACAGCAGGCTGGTGATACAAAATCGGAAAGTATTTTCATTTTGGACTGCATGACCTCTAAAAAATTTCAGCATCTAAGGCATTTTTTGACTTAAGCTTAAGATGCTTCATGATCCTGGGGCCAGGTATGATAAAAAATCTTACTTTAGTCCAAAAAAATTAATCAATAGTTTCTTAGACACAGCCGCATCATTTCAAAAACGGCCGCATTGATCAATTTAAGTTACAAATTTAAAAGGGAAATAACTCAATTTTCTATTTTTCCAAGTTGAAAAAGAAAATCGAGTTTTCTCCTTTTCATAAATTCTAAGATAAACGTTTTTATTAGAACATAATACATTTCTTCTAAATTTTCAGCATTTTATCAATTATCTTAGAAATAAATGTATGGGGTAACATTATTTAAAGTTGAATACATACTACAACTAATTTCAGAGAAGAAAAATTAAGAATTGGTAGATAGTATGATCTTATTGAACAAATGGCTTTAAAAAGGTTAAACTTGCTTAAAAAAAAAATTAAAATTAATTTTTTTTGGCCACTTCGGATACCTATTTTTGTATTCATGAAACATATCTTAAACTAGAAGATTGCAATAAAAAGTCTTTTTAAATACGCAGGGTACGTACTACGTAATGCTTCTGATTATTCTGTTATATATATTTAGTATTATTTACATTTCCAATATCTTTGCTCGGGAAAAGAAAAATTACAAAAAGTAGAATACTTCATTTCTACAAATCTACTGTTTAATCGATAGACGTGACACCAAAAGACATTTATAACTTAAATATGAAGAAAATATTGAGACTAGCAGTTATCTTTGTTGCCTGATGTAAAGAGTGTCAGGCACTTTATCGATCAATTTCCCTTAAAAAAAATATTTTTTCCCCATTCTTTTTTAAACAATAAATTTTATTTCAATTTTCTTCTAACTGTTACGGTAATATAAGGTATTGCGATTCAGGCAAATACCTATAAACTCTTCAAATATATATTTTTAATATTGCGTATATGGTTTGTAACCTGTCACTTTACGAAACATATGCAAGAAATTATTGTAAAAAATATACGAAACATGGAAGATAACCTAAGGTCAATTTTTTTTCAGTTTAATCCATCGTCACCATTTACTACGGAAACCTTTGGATTCATTCGGAACCCAAGACTTGGAGACAAAATTCACTGTGTGGCGTTTGTGGTGGACGGAAGTACGATTGACGTCATGCCCCAAAAAATTCTCAAACAGCTGAAGGAACTACAGGGGAGGATGAATCAGAGAAGTGAGTGAATTTAAAATTAATTTTAATTAATGAATGTTTTCTAATTCTAGATATTGAACGAATCAGGGACGTCAACAAACATTTCTGGTTAATAAAATTATATCGTCTTGGACGATGTTTTAATGTTGAGTTCTTTGCAAAGTCTATTCAATTTACAATCAATTTGTTTATTTGTTTAATTAACAGATATTCCCCAGGTCGTGTATTTGACCAAGCTGGACAAAGTCTGTCGGAAGGTTGATGAAGATACGTCCAATATGTTTTACAGTCCAGCTGTCCGTGACACAGTCAACAAGGTTGCTGACGTCATGGGACTACCACGTGGCCATATCCTGCCAATCAAAAACTACGAGAATGAAACAAGTCTGGATCCAAATATTGACATCTTGATTCTGAAGGCGTTGAAGCAGACGGCAGATTTTGCAGACGACTACTTGGAGGAACAGCTAGATAAAATGGCCGCCGAAGGAAGAAGAAAGGAGAAAGACTAGTACTAAACGAAGTCGTTTTTTTTTGGGAGAGGAGGGGGAAATTTATGAATAAATTTTAATACGACTGAGGTACAAAAATAATTCACGAATAAACAAAAATGTATACTCTGAAACTTTGACAGGAAAAGAACGTGAATGATGAAATTCCATAGAAGTAGGCATTCCTTTAAATGTTTGGAAGGAAAGATGTTTTATTATTATAAACGGATTGCCTAAAAAAATCAGCAAGCAGTTCATTTAATTTTGAATGACAAGTTTACTAATCTCTCCTTTTTGATAGAATATAAATTGGCTAACCTACATGTACAATTTTATAATACATAGACTTAATTTGAAATGAGAAGAGCATTTATATATCATTTTTATTACAGATAAAGCCAGATATATATCATATATCTTATTTTAATATCAGTTAAAATCATATACACTGTGTATATCATGTTAGTTTTGCTGTCAAGATCAAAATCGTATGTTATGCGTCAATGTTTTGAAACATTTTCTTCTGTCTATCGTTTTCATTGTTATTATCTGATTTCATAGAAACAGTATACTGTACGAGATTTTTTTTCTTGAAAAGGCGAATTAATTCTATATTGGAAAAACAAGATTATTTGCTTAATAATTCTGCAGTCTACTTTCAATGACACTTTCATGTTTAACAATGCAGTTTGCATATGTTGAACATCTTTTAACAAACAATACATGTTGCGTGTCATTTCAATCATCTATTGGCTACACGCCTGGTTGAAAATAGGATAAAAGAAACAAGGCTTAATTTAGGGCAACATGAAATTCAAAAGACCACGAACGAAAGACATTAGTAGTATTTTTTTCCAAAGTGAAGCATGATATCACTTGTTATTTTCAATTTTGCTGAAGTTTTTGATCAGTTTGATAAAAATTAGCTATATTACTTAAATTGCCTTTAATTGTGAGTTATCAATTTCGATATATAACAAAGGAAGGAAATTAAAATTCTTTTAAGCTCGTTTGAACTTCACCCTAAATGGAACTTCATAACTGACATCACATTGCCTCAGACAGCAACATCAACGCATTGGTTGCAACACGGTTTTCTTTCCTCGTGAATATAAATATCAAGAATTTATCTTTCAGAGAAACCATCAGCAGGGTAACGTCGTAAGCTTTTATTACCTTACGTATCGTCCAAAATGCATTTTTCAAGGTCTCCACATATTTCCTTATCCTGCTTTTGATAAAAACCGTGAAATTCCATCGGCCGAGAAGAATGATAGAATCATTCATTACTACGACTGTGGTATAGTAAAATTTCACAGAGGGGACAAGATTCACAGTCTAGGACGAGGCTTTGCAATTTCACTATCTCACACTAGTATGAAATAAATACTTATTTTTTTTTGCATAATTATATCCAGAATAACGGCCTGTCAAACGTCACCATAAGGCTTAAAATATATTCTTTTAATTTTCCATCTAATTAAAAGTAAGAATATACAACTGGAGAAAGAGTACATTAAAATGGTTTACACACAGTGTAAACTAATAAAATGAATTTCAGTTCATATAACTTAATTTGGAAGATAAAACTCGGAATACATGTACAAAAATTTGTCTATCGATAGCGTACAAATTCATTTTTGATTTGATTTCTTTTGAATTGATTGTATATATTTGTCTATATTGTTCAACGTCCCTCTCGAGAATTTTTCAATAATATGGAGACGCCACCATTTGCCGGTGAGGAACTGCAAATTTTGTCCTTTACTCGGCACTCAGGGCCATTGAGCAGGGAGGGATCTTTTTCGTGCCAGCACCTACTGCGACACGGGACCTCGGTTTATACGGTCTCATCCGAAGGACCGGTCTCCACGTCCCGCAGTGGGATTCGAACCCCCGACGTAAGGATTGACTCCTTACTTCGCGACTCTAGAGCAGACGCTCTAACCACTGCGCCACGCGGGCGACAATTCATTTTTGAAGAATTCTTCCGTGATAAAAAAAAATGCCATTTAAAAAGAGTAAATACGACAATATTTAGATTGGAAATGACTTTTTATTTTAATAAGTTAAATGCCAAAATTTGAAGTATATGTGATATTTATAGCTCACCTGAGCCGAAAGTGAGCTTTTCTGATCAAAATTTGTCCGTCGTCTGTCGTTGTCGTCGTTGTCGTTGTTGTCATAAACTTTTCACATTTTCATCTTCTTCTCAAGAACCACTGGGCCGATTTCAACCAAACTTGGCACAAAGTATTCTTGGGTGAAGGGGATTCAAGTTTGTTCAAATGAAGGGCCACACCCTTTTCCAAGGGGAGATAATCATAAATTTGTTAAAAATTAATGGCATTTTTAAAAAAAAATCTTCTCCAGAACCGATGGGCCAGGAAAGATGAAACTCATGTGGAATCATCCTCAGGTAGTGTAAATTCAAGTTTGTTCAAATCATGACCCCCGGGGCTAGGGCGGGGCCAAAATGGCCGACCCAAGTTTTACATAGGAATATATAGGAAAAATCTTTAAAAATCTTCTCCAGAACCACTGAGCCAGGAAAGATGAAACTCATGTGGAAGCATCCTCAGGTAGTGTAGATTCAAATTTGTTCAAATCATGACCCCCGGGGCAAGGGTGGGGCCAAAATGGCCAACCCAAGTTTTACATAGGAAAATATAGGAAAAATCTTTAAAAAATCTTCTTCTCCAGAACCACCGGGCCAGGAAAGATAAAACTCATATGGAATCATCCTCAGATAGTGTAGATTCAAATTTGTTCAAATCATGACCCTTGGGGGTAGGGTGGGGCCAAAATGGCCGATCAAATTTTTACACAGGAATATATAGGACAAATCTTTAAAAGTCTTCTTCTCAAGAACCACTGGGCCAGGAAAGATGAAACTCATGTGGAATCATCCTCAGGTAGTATAGATTCAAGTTTGTTCAAATCATGACCCCCAGGGGTAGGATGGGACCAAAATGGCCAATCAAAGTTTTACAAGTTTTACATAGGAATATATAGGAAAAATTTTCTTCTTAAGAACCACTGGACCAGGAAAGATGAAACTCCTTTGGAATCATCCCCAGGTAGCGTAGATTCAAATTTGTAGGGTGGGGCCAAATGACCGATAAAAGTTTTACATAGGATTAAAATCTTCTTTTCAAGTACTTCAAAGGCATTAGTGATATTTATAGGGAATCATCCTCAGGTAATGTAGATTCTAGTTTGTTCAAATAATGACCCCCTGGGAGGTTAAAATTAAAGCCCCCTCCTCCCTCCCCCCCTAGTAAACTTACAGTTCTGATCTGATATGTGCTATTTCCTAGCCAATTGCTCAGGTGAGCGATGTGGCCCCTGGGCCTCTTGTTTAATATTTTTACAATTTTGTTACGTAAGGACGGTGTTTACGTTCTCGTTTGCGGCGTAGTTATACACAAGATTATGCTGCCTACCAACATATTGCTAATGTGTTCCCTCCATGTTACATGTACCTACCCACCACACATTAATTTTACCAATGTGCCCTCTCCACGTGCCATATAATGCACAGGTCCGTTGTGCTGAACGCACAAAAAGCCTAATATCTGACGTCATATAATTATTAAACAACGTCACAATGTAAAGGGTTGCTACGGAACGATTTACTACCTAAAAAAAGAGCTGTATATATGAAAAATTATCTTCGACAGGATAGATTCGTTATGTAGGTATTTAGAGGGGTAATTTTTTTTCAAGGACCCCATATGTAGTATCTATCGATGTTAGTATTCCAGAAATATCAATATGTGTATATGTTTGGTTTTATATTATATTTATGTTGACCGGAAGTAATGTAATAAATTGAGTCCGTGCATTGGAACCATGTGGTTGTTTCATATCAGCCAGCAAATAATGGCTATCCGCTGAGAGACCAACATTACAATTAGCGACAAGAATAAATTAAATTTGAAACGAACTGTAAGTAAACGAATATGGTGTCATTTTTGAGTGACGTAAGTGACAGTGAAAAGTTTTGTTGTTCACGGTGATTCTACAACTATAATTACACGTTGGCAAAAGTGGCTTCGTTCATTTGAAATTCATTGCACCGGTAAAGGGGTGATAGATAATGAACAGAGAAAAGCTTTAATTTTACACTGTGGCGGCGTAGAACTACAAGATGTGTATTTTACGTTTAAGACTCGAGAACAAAGTGGAAATGAAACTGTGTATTCGGTTATTAAGAAACAGTTCAATAATTATTTTGTTCCTCAGGAAAACGTACCTTATGAGAGACATTTATTTAGAAATATGGTACAGAAGACAGACGATACTGTCGACCAATTTATTACACGTCTACGGCAATGAGTAGAATTCTGTAAAATTGGACAACAAGGGGGAGAACAAATCAGGCACCAAGTAATAGAGAAATGTACTTCTCATCATCTCAGAAAGAAGTTTCTTGAAAAGGGAAGGATTTGACATTAGAACAATTAAGGACACTTTCGAGAGCTTTTGAGTCGAGTGAGAAGCAGGCAAAATTTATCGAGTTTGGGAGTAGTGATAAAGTGTGAATAATGTAGTTAAATCTAGAAACACGTAACAGCGAAAGCAGAGTCAGCATACGTCAGAGAGAAGATGTTACAGATGTGTTGAAACCGGTCATATTTCGAAAAGAGAAAGTTGTCTAGCAAGAAAAGCGGAATGTTACATGTGTCGTAAAAAATGTCACTTTAATAAATGTTGCAAGACTAAACAAAAGTCAGAAAAACATGGGAACTTTAAGAAACATCCGCCAAACAAGCACAAGGTGAACTTAATGGACTCTGATGATGAACATTATGTATTTATTGTAAATGCCGAAAAAGAATCATGCATTTCTGTGACAACAGGAGTGCAGACGGAAATGATACAGATTCAGGAGCAACCTGTAACCTGATCAGTCGACTGGAATGGGAAAGACTGAAGAACTCCAAAGTGAAGTGTGACTAGCGCCAGTGTAAAAAGAAACTATTTGCATATGGAAGTAAGACTCCCATGAATGTTGCAGGAAGTTTCACAGAAGAAATTTCAGTTGGCAAAACTACACATGTGGCTGAATTCATTGTTGTGGAAGGTGGTGTACAAAATCTTTTGGGTAAAGACACTGCGTTATTACTGAACGTGCTCAGACAAGGACCCGAGCTGGCAATTTATGTTAACAGTATAACAAGACAAAACTTGTTACACCAGTTTCGTGATGTATTCAGTGGACTAGGGAAACTTAAGAACTTTCAGTTGGAGATTCCCATTGACAAAGTGTAACCCGTAGCTCAGAGTGTTCGACCCGTACCATTTAGTATTAGAGGGAAAATCGACAAGAAACTTCAGGAGTTAGATATGGACGTAATTGAGAAAGCCGAAGGACCTACTTCGTGGGTTATTCCAATTGTCGTAGCACCAAAACTTAATGGTGATATCAGACTTTGTGTTGACGTGCGACAGGCCAACCAAGCAATCATATCGGAACGTCATCCGATACCTGCAGTAGATGAAATTCTTCAGAACCTGGACCGAAGCAGTTGTTTTGCAAACTGGACTTGAAACTTGCATTTCACTAGATAGAGTTGAGTGAACAATCCAGGCGCATCACAACATTTGTAACTCATAAAGGACTCTTTCGATATAAGCGCCTTATGTTTGGAGTTAGTTGTGCACGATGTACCAACGCATTAAATCTCAAGCTCTTCAAGGATGTCCTGGTGTCCGAAATATCTTTGACGACATTATCGTTCATGGTAAAAACAAGGCAGAACATAACAGAAACCTGAAAGGACTGTTACAAAGACTCAGAGAAAATGGCCTTACTCTTCATCTCGACAAGTACGTGTCAGTTTGATTTATCCGAAATCGATTTTATGGGTCATCTGTTGTCCGCGAGAGGTATTGGTCCTGACAAATCCAAGATTGAAGCGGTTATCAAAGCTAGACGTCCCGAAACAGTATCTGAGATGAGAAGCTTTCTTGGTTTAGTGAATTTTTGTAGTAGGTTCTTGCAGGACCTTGCTACTTTATCCGAACAACTGAGAAAACTAACGAGATAGAATGTGAGATTTTCGTGGAGACAGGATCAAGAGGAATGATCGTTCAAGAAATTGAAAGATATGTTAAAAAATGCAGAGACTCTAGGTTACTTTGACACTGAAGCGAGAACGCAACTCGTAACAGATGCTAGTCCTGTGGGTTTGGGAACCGTATTGCTACAAATTCAGCAACGTTTCATCTCCTATGCGAGCCGTAGTCTCATAGATGTTGAGAAACGTTATTCTCAGACAGAAAAAGAAGCTCTTGGTATCTTATGGGCCTGTGAACGTGTTCACATGTACTTATAAATCATTGACTTTGAACTTTTTACAGATCAGAAGTCTTTAGAGTACATTTATTCCTCAAAGTCCAAACCAAGTGCAAGAATCAGTAGATGGGTGTTACGTTTACAACCATATCGATTTCGCAGGGGTGATAAGGAAGCATACAGAATATTCTACCTTGACTAAGTCAGTGATACATTATGACGTCATAATAGACGATATGATGTCAAATTTACAACACAAGTTTTCGTAATATTGGTAATTAGAGATATAATTTAACTCTGGAAAATGAATGGAAACGTCTAAACATTAACCCAAAAAGTTTTCATTTTGTTATGCTGTATCTGTCATTTTGATTAAAATCTACCACCGATGACGTCATATGTGTACATCAAGTAACTTGGGAATTGATCATGCTGAGTAAAGAGAATTTGGCTAAGAATGGCATCTACAAAGATACGGAAAATGGAGTTTAAAAGCAAATACCATGAATATTATGTGAAATTCATATGGAGTTCAGTTAATTCAACATGTATTCTAATTTATTTTCATCGATTATATTCTCTTCAGACAGACAGACATAAAAGTATCCCGGTTGGCCTTTCCTCTGTCATTCTTGACAAAAACAATGCATGCGCGTGCAGCTACAACAAAAAGCTGGATGTTTCAAAACGTAAGATTTGTACAGATGGAAAGTTTGCCTTCTAAAATACTTGGTAAGTGCTGCTAGAATCCCGAGTTAAGCATGGTTTTACGTAAAATCTTGGTTCTATGTATAAAATTCATAACATCGGGTTAGGATTTGTGTGAATGTGTGGAATAATTATTTCACTGACAGGACAGTGGAATTCTAGCAGCACTTTTTATGCAAAATGGTTGTTTTTCTAATTCCGTATATTATTTACTCAAAGAATTTATTAAACTCCATGGTATTGTTATTCTGTTAGCTTTTTTATTAAGGAACATTTCGCTATAAATAGAAGTCACGTGATGCAGTGGTGGTGGTGCACGTCTTTGCGTTAGACACTCTTTTATCTTTATGCAATAGTTAACTATAGTTTACGTTTATCAGAGGTTTGTTTAAATTATCAAACTTAATTTTCTTTAAAAAGTCTTAATTTCCCTAGAAATGATGTTTATGCTTCCATACAGTACCCGCATCGTTATTCTTTACAGGATACACGATACGATAGGATACACGCACGATACGATAGGATTCACGCACGATACGATAGGATACACGCACGATAGGACAGGATACACGCACGATAGGATAAACGCAAAACACGATAAACGCAAAACACGATACACGCAAAACACGATAAACGCAAAACACGATAGACCTGATAAACGATCTTCACGATAGGATAAACGCAAAACCTGATAGGATTGTTTCAAAATGCGGAACGTGTTCTGACAAAACGAAAAGATTATTTTGTTTATTTACTGCAATATTTTAATTTAAATACATGCAGAGCTTAAAATATAAATTATTAAGTACATTTAATTATTATAATAAACTAACTTGAGATCTCTATGGTAATTTTACAAAATTTGTTTATTTATATAAAAAAATTGACAATGATTAAATGAATTAGGATGAAATGGAGACTGTATTTTTTTTTTTTAATTCTTCTCAATTGTGTGAATTTACGATTTAGTGTTAATGTCGAAATTCTCATCTTAAGGTTGAAATATGAATCGTTTTATTATAGATATTTAAACATACATTTACATGTAATTGTTGCACAAAATCCCAAACATGATTATATACCGCTTCTCACGGGTACTATTATAAATTTTTGAAACTCTATAAATAGACTTATTATTTTTGAAAAATATACATTTGAATTTTTTATCTAATAAGTTTATCTACAAGTACCAAGTTATTTCATGGAAGAAATTTACACAATAAATTAAATATATGTATTTAATGCCTAAAGATTACAATCTGCGATGTATCCAAAAGTCGCAATTAAATATTAAAATCTTAGAAAAAAAATACAAGTAGAAAACCGGCCGATAGAAAGGTTCAAAGAAACAGCTTTAATGAAATTAATAAATTTAACATGATAGATCTTTCAAGAACTTAATAGTTCAAGAAAATTAATTTAATAGAAATCTAGATAATTGTTAATATAATGGTGCTCTGTATTAATTAATACATTTAAACTATGTCAACAGAATATGAATCTCCTACAACTGCACTTGTACATATACGTTTACGCTAAGCTCTCACTTATGTACATGTAAACATTTATATATCAGATACTAAAAACTTCCTATTCATTAAAGAGTATTGAATGGTTAAATACACAAAACACAAAAATTAATCAACAAATATTAAAAGAGTGACATGCGACTTTTCCGACTAAATAATTATAAGTCATTGCTATTTAGCTTTGTGTGTACTGTTTCTAATAATAACAAAAATAGGTTTAAGTCGGCAAATGAATTATTAAACCCTGAAAATCATTTTAGACCCGGTAATCTAATATGAGACATATTCGAAGGGCGGGATGTTAAAAGTCCGTAACCAATTTAAAAATAGAAACAAGATCTAACCAAATAGCCAAATATAATATTGAACTCTTAAATAAAGTTATATACGTACATCTATGGAATTAAATCGATTAATATTATAAATTGATTCGGTGTATTTACTTGTCTTGCATGGTCACGGCGGAATCAGACGACTTCTTTTGTTTTATCATTATAGTAAGATACCGTAAAAAAATCATGCGAGCTAATTTTCATAGTTTAGAATGTTAGAACTACATGTGTTTCATCCGTTTCTACGATCAATGAAATAGTTTCCTAGAATTAATTTGACCCCGTTACATAAAAAACCCGATGATCCAAAAGTCCATGTACCACAAGTACATTTTTTTTTTAAAGTTTATTAAAAGACGTATTTACATACAACTAATGTAAGCATAATGGAACCATTGTACAAAATGAAATAAATCAGCGGATTGAGTTTAGGGACTTCATTTCATTAAATTGATTTATTTGAATTTTTATTTAAAATTCAAGCAATGAGATGATTTTTTTAATCCATAAATCGTACAATTATTTAATATATTTTAAATTATATCTTTGATAAGTTTGTTCACACAAGTTAGGAACACAATCCCGAGAATAAACCAGGTAGTATTTGAGGTTACTAATTGACCCCAGGTGAGAAATCAGTAAAGGTTTGTTGACGATGATCACACACACGGGCCGAGGTGTCAGTTAGGGGAGAAAGGGGAGGGGGTGTTGACCGCACAGGAAGGCAGTGTGCTGATTAGAGAGCCACACATACGTGTCAGTTTTCTGGTATGGAAAAGTCTTCGATTTGACACCCCGATGGATTATATTTTCAGTTTATTTTCACGCCGAAAAAGGTAAGTTGTTAAAAAACATAATGTTCTCCTTGTATACATTAATTTAAAATTTGAACGTATACGGCCAAAATTGGTGTTAAAATCATCTGGATTAATGTCTAATGTTTTATTATTTTTGTAACATGATGACTTTAAATAATTTTGTATACATGCAGCTTAAAGGCGTAAACATATTACTTATGTCATCAGACGATAAATAAGGGGAAAAAAGAATATTGCATGAAAAAAGATACATATCAATATCCTGCTTATTATTCATTTATTTGCTTTTTGGATACGCATACACCGTAGCTTACCAAAAATCTTTCCCCAGTAACTCTTATTCATTTAAGAAAACCATATTAAAAATATTTAATTTTGAATAAATAACTCATACAATTCGATAAATTATTTTTAAAAAAAGACCAGTGATCTATTATAATTTCAATTCCGAAAAATACAGTTACTGTTTAATTTTTGACAATCACTCTCTACTTTACCAAGATATAATTATTTTTTAAATTTAATTATTAATTAATTAATCAATTTATTTATTCATGATATACGCTATTTATTTATTATTTTCCTTCTACGCTTTAATATTTCTTTTAAGGATGAAAAAGAAAGGGATAAAACTTTCTTTTCTCCTTTTTGGTTGAAGTAATCTTATTTTAGTTAACAAAACGAAAAAGAAACTCGGAATAGCTCAGTAGTTTCTTTCTATAGTAAAGATAAAAAGCGAGGGTTTCCGAACGTACACGATAAACGCAAAACACGATACACGATAGAACCTGATAAACGATCTACACGATAAACGGAAAACACGATACACGCAAAACACGATAGAAAACGCAAAACCTGATAAACGGAAAACACGATACGATAGGATACGATAGGATACACGCACGATACGATAGGCTACACGCACGATACGATAGGATACACGCACGATAGGACACGATAGAATTGTAAAGAATAACGATGCGGGTACTGTAGTAAAGGTATTTGGATGGATTTGAAGTCAATATATTCTCCATAATATTACGACTTACATATTTTAATAGCATTTCACTAAAAATTAATTAAAAATCTTATTTCATTTAAAAGTTATTAAAACTTCAAATTTTTTGGCGGGTTTGATTGACACATCCTTGCACTTTCACAAATTTTAACCCTATTCTTAATCCTTAGGAAAAGTTACAATCTTGATGTGTATTAAAGAGAAATATTAAAACTTTTATCCAGAGAAATAATTTGATTCAGATTAGAAATGGTAGAAAAACAGAACTCCTTGACAAGTATTATCATTCCGAACTAAGAGTTGCGTACAGAGTTTAGCAAATCGAGCACACTCGTGTTATGTACACAGATTTTGTAAACAGGGCACGAGTTCCGTATTTGTTGATGTTTACAATTCACCGGGTGCGTTCAGCATATGTACAGACCAACACCTCATTCTTCAACAGGAGTCAGTCCATCGGAGTTGCTATTCAAGTGGAAAATCCGGACGAGGTTACCAAACTTGGAGATTACATTTTATGATCCAGATGACATGGAACAAGAATTCGAGACCGAGATGTGGAGAAGAAAGGAATCGCAAAGTGTCAGGTAAATGAAAAGTATCATGCGAAGGAAAGTGATGTCGAAAAAGGTGACAAAATTCTTCTGAAGCAGCAGATTGAAAACAAACTGTCATCAAACTTTGAATCAGAACCATACGAAGTTGTATCCAAGAATGGAAACAGTGTAGTTTTGTAGAAAAACGGCGCAAGTTATAAACGCAACATTACTCATCTGAAAAAGTACAACAAACCAATTTCTGATGATTCTGAAGATTCGAATGAGGTGAATGTGGATCCGCGAAAAACCAGCACCAGTGAAGGTGTGCCCGATATGTCAGTGTATTCGCGTCAAGCTAGGAGTAGCAAGCTTCCGAGTAAATTTGATGATTTTGTGGTGACTTAGTGATCTGTGTAAATGATCATCACAAAAAGTGAAAAAAAAATGAAAGTGAAAAGAGAAAACGTGTAAATTTGTGAATCAATATAAATTTGTGAATGTGTTTTGCTATTTTTGGTTTGACATGAGTGGTTACTTAAATGTCATGTATTTTGTGGGGAATTTTATTTTGTTTTGTGTTCAACAGGGGTTGAAGTACTGTTGTGTATAAATATTACAATATGAGAAAACAATCCAATGACACTTTTGACTCTATATCATGAGATGTTACGATGTTTCATATAATTTATTCAAGTAAACTGTTATAGATAATTTTATTCAGAAAAAGGGGAGGAATGTAGTATCTATCGATGTTAGTATTCCGGTAATATCAATATGTGTGTATGTTTGGTTTTACTATTATATTTTGTTGACCGGAAGTAATGTAATAAAATGAGTCTGTGCATTGAAACCATTGTTTTATATCAGCTAGAAAATAATGGCTATCAGCCGAGAGGCCAACATTACACCACATATGTATATACATAATTAATACTTTTTCCCCTCAAGATTCGACAAAATGTACAATACTCTGGACTGTTTAAATGGGAGACGTCACCAATTATCAGGTCTGAGTGGAGTTATCACCCGAGGGCGCTTGCTAACTGCAGGTATTATGCTACTAAAGTATGATTTTTCAAATTGTAAGTTCGTTAATATAAGATACAAAAATTATTTTCTTTTCTACACAGGACAGGTTAACATCATAGATCAAGATGTAACTTTTTTATGACAATCTTGTACACAGAAAATTTTGTAAACCATGTTATCAAATAGTTTTAAGCAACGAATTCAGTGTCGAACCTTCAGAATGGAAAAATATATATCAATGTAAATTATATGACATACCCGATAAACAACTTACAGAATTCAACTATAAACTTTTAAACAATATTCTTTGTAATAACTTGTATCTCAGTAAATGGAAAAAAGAAACGAGTAGTAATTGCAAATTATGCCACGTGAATGAAACTTCAAAACATCTCATTTTTGAATGTAAAAATGTTGGTGAAATTTGGAATAGATTAAGTTTGTACCTGAAAATAGATATCAAATGGAAACATGTAATAATTGGATTTAGCTCTGAGCGCAATAGAAAAATTGTATCACTCAACACACTCATCTCATATGTTGCCTGTAGGATTTACAAATATAAGATGTACTGTCGAATACATTCCTTAGATGAAACTAGTTATAACATCTTTAATCACGTTAAATCTTCAATTTTTTTCTATGCTTCCATTCTAAAAACTTTGAAATCACTTGACTACAAACTTTTTAAAAATTTTGCATAAAATTTTCTGAAGGTAATATTGTCATATTGTTTGTAATGTAATTTGTCTGTTATATATATATTTCACTTTTTTTTTGTATTAATAATTGAAAATAAATAAATTAAAAAAAAAAAAAAAAAAAACTGCAGGTATTATAGAAATGCGTTGTTTAGTATGGAAATGATTAATGAGAGTTTTAGAGATATTAAGAATTCTTGTTGGTGTGTTTATGAATTGTGTAAATACAAAATTTACAATTACAGATAACCAATTCTGCAGTAATAGGGTCGTAGAGTCTATCAATAATGAAATTACATGCAATTATCACTTTCTGGATATCACCACAGGTAGTGAAATAAAACTCTCTGTAAAAAGTATCCACACTGAGCATGCTGAGGGAACAGGTGGTGAACAGGAAAATGATAATGGGCCAATATCATTTGTCACTGATCGGCGTACACCGAATTGCGCCGCGTAAAACGGCTAAGAGGCAATTGAAGTAAACCGGCGAAAACATAAAAAAGAATGATTACGCGAAATGATAAACAATTAATTATTTTTTATCACTTAATATATTATGTCTTAGTAATATGATTCGAAATTCAATTTAAAAAAAATAATGGACCTCATGAAAAATTTTATTTTTTTAAACATATGAATAGAGATTTGCTCAAATTATGCAAACAAATAAAGAACATGTCGATTAGGTAAAAAGTATTATTTTCTCTTCCCGCCATATTTCTAAGACCGGCGATTTCCTCACCGGTCATTTCAGACCATCGGGATCGGCGTACGCCGGCGAACCTTACTAGGTCAAATGGAGTAACACGCCAGGTTACAAAAGGTCAAGCAGTACATTCGGCTTACGCCGGTATGACAAATGATATCCTACCAAGGTTTAGACAAGGTATTTGTAAAATCTAGGGAGAGGGCGTAATAAATTTCTAGAACTTTTGCCCAATCCCAATTGTAAAGTATAAGCAATAAAATATGTTCAAATCATTTGTAAAATTAGGCCCTTTCTAAGTCGCCGGTTAGAATCCCGCTGAGGTAGGTGAGACCGGTTCTTTGGATTAATCTTGTCAGTGAACTTTTTTAACAACCCTCGTGTATGAAAAAAGAAGTTCATTTGATAAAAGTTATAAGGATGTGTAACTTTCAAATTTCCAACCATTGCTCTTTGTAATGGTTCCACATGAAGAGAAGAGTAAATTACCGAATGAAGAAGTATTATAATATCTTAACATGTTGCCATAAGACTGTTGATTAAATACATATCCACCTCTGATTTTCTGATTTCATATAGAAATAAAATGGAAAAGACTTCAAAAAAGATATTGAACCGATTACATCTATCATTATAAAGAACTTTCGTCAATGTTCAGTAAGTTTTTTAACGTTTTACGTGCGGCAACGTTTGCATAACATGTGTAGAATTCATCTTCCCAAGTCAAGAGTTTCTGATCCGCTCAGCTCCATATAAACGCTTGACCAAATAGGCTAAGTTTGACGGGGTTAGAAATGCGCTCTCTGATTGGCTTCATGCAAGTCTGCATGAATCAATCAAAATCATTGTTTTATTTAAACTAAAACTAAATTGTAAACAGAAAAAAGAATCCAGTTTTAGTCACAAGGATAACTTCATTATTATTATATAGCCCAGTTTAATGTTTGACTCACCTTTTTGTTGAATTATATTGAATTTATTACAAACTTCCAATATTATCTCGAATGCTCTGTTGTATTCGTCTACTCTGATTGGTCAATAGCAGAGGTCATTAGAGTTCAAAATGTGTAACCTCACTAGATGGCGACATCATGGCGTGACAGTAAACCTCGACAAACTTGGCCTATTCGGTCATGGGTGTATGTGAAGCGTAGCGGGTCAGAAACTCTTGACTTAGGAAGATGAGAGAATCCTTGAAAAATATTATTTAACAAATATATTTTATATATGTAATATTATATCATATCAAATATGAAATATTGTCTCATATATTTTTAATATCTTCAAAGCACATGTGATTTAACTTACCATACATGCATTTATCCAAGTATTCATTGACTTTTTTAAAGTCATCCTGCATTCGAGGTATGATTAAAATCGGTATTATAAAAGATGAATTTCGTGTCAAAGCTGCTTCTTCCAAAGATAGTGCATAATCAGTCATATATTTACTTAAGAATATCTCCAATTTGGACTTTGACTTTTCGTCAACTTCAATACAGTTGGCTATTTTCACCATGTTTCTCTTTCCTTGTAAGAAAAAATACATTGCTTTTTATTAAATCTCTAGAATTTCTAGCAATGATTTCTTCATGTTCTAAAGGGGTATTTTGAATACTTATTTAAGGCACAATGCACAAAGGGATCATATCACATTATTTACAGATTTTCTTTCAAAAGTATTAATACACCATACGATTCAAGTATTTCTTTATAAACCTCACAGCATAGTCCGTTTATACACGTTTGACGGCATTATCCCTTAATGATCGAAATAAAACTATATACACGAGTTTTTATTCATTTTTTTTATCCATATCTAGAAAAGATTTTGATACGATTTAACATTTTAAACTCGAGTTTATAAATCAAGGTCATGAAGCAGATTATAGGTTTATTGTTTCCATTTCAGTATTCATTATACTTTTAATTAAATAATTTCTTCGAGAGTTTGCTCAGGGAGCTATTATGATTTATCCCTCTTTTATAGTGTTGTTGCCAAGTGTTATATGTTTAACTTCAGACAGATAATAAGTGGAAAAATTAATCTCAATACGGAACTTCCGAGATACGTAGTTACCGTCGTTTTTGGTTCAGTAATTAGAATATCTGTCACGTGATAATGCACCAATTGTTAGGCAAACGTCATCACAGAGAGTGAAAGTTGGCAGGCGCGCGCTTATGTGGTTTGAATGGCAAAAGAACGGACGCAGACATAGAAATCAGTGGATGACCCAGTTAATATTGGTGCTATGTACCTGGCATGGCTGTACTGCCGATGATCGGAAGAAATCTAACTTAGCTGCCTATCCATGGATGAAAGGTATGACATTTCATGTCTACCCCAAACCACATCGCAATGAGGCAATCCTTCGCCCCGACACAGATAGGTAGAATATAACATTAAATATTGTTGTTGTTGTTTTTAAATCAGTCTATGGATGTTTTAATTTAAATGGATGACCAAATAATCGACCATGGGCACCTGATATTTTGTCAGTAAGCTGCAAATAAACTTTAAGTCTTATAAAGCCCCAAATGAAAGATTAAAAACACGCAAAATATACACAATTTGTTTTTATATATTGAGGTCATTTATGGAGTAGATTTTATATTTAGGGCATTACTTGCAATTTATTGTTGAAAATACAGGATGTTTGTCAACACAGAGACCTTTGATAGAATTTTAATATACATGCACACAAATATTTTAAATGAACTTCCAGTGCCCATGTATTTACCACATCTGTGTATTAATCCTGTCACTCATATCAAACAGAATGAGAATATGAATGTGGTGTATAATAGTTGTTTAGAAAGTCATTGTTTAGTTTACAGTGCATGTACAAAACAAAAGGAACATAATAAATGAATTTTAGTTAAATATGATGTAGTAAACATTGAAACAGATATATGTAGTTTCTTTTTTCCTTTTAGGCAGGTGGCTCAATCAGATTTTCCAGGAAGCAAAATATGATTCTGGAAGTGTTTACCTTATATTTCATTGATGGCTGTCCTGCCTGTCTATTTAAAGGATGTCAATAATAAGACTGGAGATTGCCAATCTCTGGTTTCAACGTTGGTGTGTAATAATCTAATGTATGTACAAGGTAAGTACTAGATTTTTTCAGAAACAATTTAATTAAAATTAGATGCTAGATCCACTTGCACACTCACTTCACGAACATCTAACAACATCCTATAGAGGGTCACATCAGAGGTCAAATTCTATCAACCATTCTAATTGTTGCTCGCAAAATCATTGGTTATTTGTTGAAGCAAATATAAGTCTAGAAATGTTCCGAATATGACCGCATGCTGCATTGCAGACATGAATCTCAATTGGGATGTTGTTAGATGTTAGTGTAGCAAGTGTGCAAATGGATCCAACATCTAATTTTAATTAGATTGATTCAGAAATTAAGTACATCAATTCACATGTTCAACCTACATGTAAGAAATGTTCTGTTCTGTTTATAGACCATAAAATTTGCAGGTTAAATTTTAATTTGATAAACAGTTTTGATGTTACCTTTCAGCATTAATATTCTCTATGAGTATGTTGATTTTTTCAGAGTGTCACTGTACTTAACGATGGAAGTGTAATCCATTTGCCCGTACATAGCAAGTGCACAGACAGTACCGCCAAAGTGAAAGACTTCGCATTCATGTTGAAAGAGCCAATCAACGACTCAAGACCTTTCAATTTTGTTGGATGTCATGTCTTTAACGTTGAAGTCAATTGGAGTCCAAATCTTGGGTGTAACTGCTTTTCTCTGCAACAATGATTCTCCATTTGTAAAAAGAAATGAAAAAAATGTGCATTTACCAGATGGATATAATTTCTATTGAATTTTTTTTAAAATCCATTCTTTGACTGCTGATAATTTCTCTACATGTTCTATTTTCTAATGTAGTGTACAATATTTTGATTATTATACCCGCACTTTCTAAAGAATGTTCGGGTATATTGTTGTTACTCATGTCCGTCCGTCCGTCCGTCCGTCTGTCACAGTTTTTCTTCCCTGAACTCCTCCTACATTTTTCACAGTAGCTAAATCATCCTTTGGGAGATAGTTGGGGGTGTCATGTAGATGTGCAGTAAGGTTTCGGAATTTTGATTTTGCCCCGGGGGATCAAATGGGGGTCGAAAAATGACGTTTTTTATGCAAAAAGCCCCATCTTCCCTGAACTCCTTCTACATTTTACTCAGCAGCCTAATCATCTTTTGAGAGATGGTTGGTGGTGTCATGTAGATGTGCAGTAAGGTTTCGGAATTTTGATTTTGCCCCGGGGGATCAAATGGGGGTCGAAAAACGACGTTTTTTTTATACAAAAAGCCCCTTCTTCCCTGAACTCCTTCTACATTTTACTCAGCAGTCTAATCATCTTTTGAGAGATGATTGGTGGTGTCATGTAGATGTGCAGTAAGGTTTTGGAATTTTGATTTTTCCCCAGGGGATCAAATGAGGGTCGAAAAATGACGTTTTTTATGCTAAAAGCCCCATCTTCCCTGAACTCCTTCTAAATTTTTCTCAGCAGCCTAATCATCTATTGGGAGATGGTTGGTGATGTCATGTAGATGTGCAGTAAGGTTTTGGAATTTTGATTTTGCCCCTGGGGGTCAAATGGGGGTAGAAAAATTACGTTTTTTTTGTAAAATGCAACGTCTTCCATGAACTCCGCTTACATTTGAATAAGTAGCCTAATCATCTTTTAAGAGATGTTTGGTGGTGTCATGTAGATGTGCAGTAAGGTTTCGGAATTTTGATTTTGCCCCGGGGGGTCAAATGAGGGTAAAAAATATATGTTTTTTATGCAAAAAGCCCCGTCTTCCCTAAACTCCTCTTACATTTTACTCAGTAGCCTAATCATCTTTTAAGAGATGGTTGGTGGTGTCATGTAGATGTGCAGTAAGGTTTCGGAATTTTCATTTTGCCCGGAGAGTGGGGGGGGGAGGGTAGGGTGGGGGGGGGGATCAAATCGGGGTAGATTTTTTTTTTTTTTTTTTTTTTACATATATTTGACATGTTTAATCACCCTGCTTTCAAGAACTTCCCTAATATCTTATGCTGCAATAGCTTTAAACCATGATCATTTAGAAAATGATTGGTTTGTTTTGTGTATGTGTAAAATGGTTTCAAAATTTGAATTTTCATATGGATGGCAAAAAGGGGCTGGAAAAATATGGCCCCTCCCTAACCCTGGGGGTCATGATTTGTACAAACTTGAATCTACACCTCTTGAGAATATTTCCAAATTAGTCATGCTCTTGATGTTCTTGAAAAGAAGAATTTTAAAGATGTGTTTCCTTTTATTCCTAAAAAAAACTTTGATCCCTAATTGTGGCCTGACCCTAGCCTGAGGTGATGATTCGAAAAACTAGAAATATGTCTATAGGACATGAATGTCCCGCCAGATGTGTATTACTAATGGTACATTAAACAAGAGGCCCATGGGCCACATCGCTCACCTGAGTACTGTAGCTAAGAAACAGTAGAAATTTGTTTATTATTGAGAAGTTAAAATCAAAAAGTAATCCCATGATCAATCATGGATTTGCTTTTCTTCAAAGAATTTTCCCATATATTTCTATGTAAAACTTTGGTCGGCCATTTTGGCCCCGCCCTACCCCCTGGGGTCATGATTTGAACAAATTTGAATCTACACTACCTGAAGATGCTTCCATATAAATATGATGAATTATGGATCTGTCATTCTTGAAAAGAAGTTTTTTAAAGAATTTTCCCATAAATTTCTATGTAAAACTTTGGTCGGCCATTTTGGCCCTGCCCTACTCCCGGGGGTCATGATTTGAACAAACTTGAATCTTCACTACCTGAGGATGCTTCCATATAAATTTGATGCATTATGGCTTTGTCATTCTTGAGAAGAAGATTTTTAAAGAATTTTCCTATATATTTCTATGTAAAACTTTGGTCGGCCATTTTGGCCCTGCCCTACTCCCGGGGGTCATGATTTGAACAAACTTGAATCTACACTATCTGAGGATGTTACCCCATAAGTTTCATCTTTCCTGGCACAGTGGTTCTTGAGAAGAAGATTTTAAAAGAATTTTCCAATAAATTACTATGTAAAACTTTGGTCAGCCATTTTGGCCCTGCCCTACCCCCAGGGGTCATGATTTGAACAAATTTGAATCTACACTACCTGAGGATGTTAACCCATAAGTTTCATCTTTCCTGGCACAGTGGTTCTTGAGAAGAAGATTTTTAAAACATGCCACCAATTTTCATTAATTCCCAATTATCTCCCCTTGAATGAGGGCGTGGCCCTTCATTTGAACAAACTTGAATCCCCTTCACCCAAGGATGCTTTGTGGCAAGTTTGGTTGAAATGGCCCAGTGGTTCTTGAGAAGAAGTCGAAAATGTGAAAAGTTTACAGACAGACAGACAGACGGACAAAATGTGATCAGAAAAGCTCACTTGAGCCTTCGGCTCAGGTGAGCTAAAAACTAAAAACTAAAATTTGTATTAGTGTATAAAGTTTGATGAAAATATCTTAAACAGATTTTTTCAGAATTGAAACTAAAATATAAATAAATTGGATATAGATAATAAATTCTCATCAAATTATGTATAAGTGCATGTTAAACTTAAAAATGTCTTAAATCATTTCTTAAAAACTAAGCAAAATACAAATTAAAGAGGAGGGAGGTCAAGGTCACAGGAATGTGCAAGATGAAGTTTTTGATGCAGCTGAATAGCTCTCACTAATACATATCAGCATATTATGTTTGATAAAAATATCTTGAACGATTTAATGAAACTGAGCTTAACACTTTGTTTTAAGAAAAGAGAGGTCAAAGGAAAGGTTGTGGTCAAAATATTGTTCTAGCTGAAAAGCTTACATCAGTGTGAATTTACTATTAGCATATGAAGTTTGATAAAAATATAATTAATGGTTTATTTAAAACTTAGATAAACACATATTTTAAAAAGTGAGGTCAAGGTCAAAAGAAAATTCAAGGTCAAAATAAGTTAATGCAATAATAGCTCTCATCAGTATGTATTAGCATATGAAGTTTGATAAATATATCTTGAACTGTTTATTCAAAACTGATTTTGTCTAAGACATTAACTTTAGAAAAGTGAGGTCAAGATCACAGGAAATGTCAAGGTAAAAAAGAGTGAAGCATTGTAAAGCTTTAACTGCTTACATCAGTACGTATCATCATGTGAAGTTTCATTACACAACTTGAATCATTATGGTTTCTTTAAAATAAAGCTAAACACTAATTTTAAGAAAAGTTAAGTGAAGGTCAAAGGAAAGTAAAGGTAAAAAAATATTGCCGCAGTTGGATAGTTTGCATCAGTATATGCATCAACATATGAACTTTGATAAAAATATCTAGAAAGTAATTTCTTTTAGCTCGATGGAAAGACAGATGGAAGGGTGGAGGACGGACATGACAAAAACTAATACATGTATTCCAAATCATGGCATAGCATAAAAAACTTGAATCTATACTATATGAGGATGTTTCCATATCAAGATTATGCATGCAAATTCAAAGAATTGTGGTCCTCTGCTTTCTGTGTTTAAGTGAATGGGATGCCATAATTTATGGCAGATTGTGTATCAAATATGCACCCTTATCATATGTCACTTTATGAAAATTAGGTCAAAGGGGGGAAATCATCGCATGCTCGAAATATTTTGTTGCAGGTAAAGTACATGTCAAATACGAAAGACCCATCTCTTTTCAATCAAAAGTTATATATATATATATATATATATAAATATATAATATAATATTTTTGAAAAGTAGGTTAAACTTCTAGGTCAAGATCACATAGTCAAAAGTCGTGATATATTTAGAAAAGTCTTTTCACATGTAATATATATGTATAATTTAAATGCCATATCTTTTCTCTTTCAAAATGATTAATTTAAAATGTTATTTTTTGGAAAGTAGGTAAAATTTTAAGGTCAAGGTCTCACTTGGGTTAAAAAATCATAGTACATTTAGAAAGTTTTGTGGTAATGTACATGTGAAATATGAAAGCCCTATCTCATATTATTCAAAAGTTATGATCAAGGTTAAATTTATTGTGACAGATGCACATACTGTCAAAGATGGCCAGACTGACAGACAAATAAGATTTAATGTTCCCTTCCTTTCCCCCAAAACAGGGGACAATAATGCCCTTGCTGTTCTTGAGAAGAAGATTTATGATGGAAAAAATCCCCTGCATATTTCTTAACGCAAATCAATTTTGTGTTTTTATGTCATTTAATTGTTTGTTTGTTGTTAAACATCCCTCTCAGGAATTTTTCACTCAAATGGAGACACCACCACTTGAAAAATAATGAGGACAAGTCAGATTTGAGGTCAACATTCATTTTAGGAGTTTTCAACCATTAAGACGTAAAGAGACAGGAACTCGATCCTTCCCCTCACCCCATCCCAGACCCCTGTTTATTCATGACATGTACGCAAACTACTGCTTGTTTTACATTTTAAAAAAAATATGTTAATAGCCTATATACAAATACTTTAATATGGTCCATCTCTTTGAATGATTTTCATTCCTAATTCTAGGAGGATAGGTTGATGAATGAAATGTCAAGCAATCTTATCATTGATGCACTTTTATTTAATTTAATGCAGTCATATTGTGAACATATCCAGTTAGAATCATAAGGAGAGTGGGGATGACCTCCAGGGGGTTCAAAACCTTTATACCATTAAATTTACATAACATAATAACACAAAAAGCGCAAAATTATGTATGGTCAAATGGAAAAAGTTTCTTACTATTTAGGAGTCACATGATCATTTGCCATTACTGTTTACAGGGACTGGAAGTGTATCTTGAGATCCCCCCCCACCCGAATTTGCAGGACTGTAATATAAAAAAGACTTTGGATGCCCTCCACCCTAGAAAACAGACACCACCATAACTTCTCCTTTTATTTGCTTCTCAGGAAATTCTGGTCTGGAAATACCCCTCCCTCCCAGAAAAAAAATTCTGTATCTTGTAACTGAATGTAACGTCGATAACGGGCGATAACTCTTTAGAATGTGAAATTCGTCTTTTTGCAGCATCGGATGACCTTTGATCCTTTAAACTTTAACCTAACCAGTTGCATTTCAGACTATTTTACCCAAATCTATACCAAAACGTGTACTTACCGACTGCCATAGCTCCAACTTCATGAAATATAATCCAATTAAAACACAAAATAATTCCTACTGACATACATGCAATGATGTGTACACAACACTAGGCCTAGTACTGCACGTGCAGTGCTATCTAAAAATGATAATGGTAAAACTAGTACTTAAGTTAGGTACGTGACGCAAGCCAAATGTGATGCAGGTCTTCAGATACATTTACAGTATAAGAACAAATTTAAAATTATCATTTACAAAAGATGTTTTATCTTAACTTTGCCATCTAGGCCTATTTCCAAAAAAAGGAAAATAGGGTGTGTTTGTGTGTGTGTGTGTTGATGGGAGAGGGGTGGGGGTTGACTAAATTGATTGGGTATACATGGTATATGGCAGCTTTCAAGGTGTTTCTGCCTAATCAAATATAAAAAAGTTTGTACATTTTGAAAAAAAATCATCAAAAACGCTTTACACTAATTTGAATAATATTTGAATTGTTGTTGATCTATATGAGAAAATAGATTTAAAAAGTTCCAATTATGGGCCAAAATTTTATCCCCCCCCCTTGTTTCAAACCTAATTTACTTCATTAATTGAATTCTGTTGTTTAATTTCAGACTGGTAATGAATTACGAATATGAAATACGTGTACCTATAAGATCGAGGCCCATGGGTCACATGTTCACTTGAGAATATCATGCTCAATTTGATGAATACATGGAGGCCCTATTATGTAAATTATTGAATTATATTGACTTTTTCCTTGGTAAAGCCCAATTTTAGAGGAGTGTGCATTTAGAGGCAAACACCTTAGTGCGGGTATTACTGTCTCATGACAGCATCTAGTTTTTCATTATTTTACTTTAGAAAAATGGTGATGCAAGTTATGAAGTAAAACTATATCAACAAATTACATCTGAAATTTTAAAAATGGAAAAGAAAGACATTCAAATTTCAAAATAAAACAAGTTATCATAATCTTATTCATTTCTGTTCAAGCAAGTTATTTTTTATGTGGAGTTGTAAAGAAACATCAAAATGTGAGTTTGTAAAAAGAAGATCTTGAGTAAAATATTATCAATTGATCATGTTATTCTCACTTCAAATCATATGCTCAGCTGTCTGGCTATATCTGGAAATATGGTGAACAATAAAATATTATAGCAAGCTCATTAATTTGTTTTTCTAAATTCATAGATTGTATCAGAATGTGTACAGGATTATTGTTAAAATACAAGATGGAAAATTATCTGTTTTGATGCTGTAAAACTCCCGACAGTTATAATGAAATCCCTGTTATAAACATTAATGAATCCTGTTTTAAAAAAAAAAACTTTAACATCTGCACTATGAAGGAAGTAAAACTTCTCTGTGACCAGTATGTTTAACCTCGAAGCTCATCTTACTGTAGATGTATACATGTACTTTATAAGTTTTGAATTTCTGAAGAAATATCAGAGAAGATGTACCGGTAAATGTAATATAAAAAGTTGAAATATAAATCATACCAATTAAGAATTAAGCTATCTTGTGTATTCTAATGAATGCATGGTATGCTCGAAAGAAAAATGTATACAACTTTTCAGATAAAAAAAAAATTACTGAATTATCCTGTCTATGATGCATAGATTTATTCATCCTGTATGCTTTATATTTTCTCTGTCATAGAAAAGTAAGGTAAGGAATCCTTGTTTGGTAAAACAAAATTGCAGTAGGAAGGGAAAGAATACCTAAATTTGAAGTCACAGGAAATATTCTTTATATTTGCTTCTTGTAATGCTAGAATGTCCTCACTAGTATCTTGCACAAATCAAATATTTTTTTTTTCAACTGACAATTCCGTGTTCATTATGAATACTTTTACAAGGGTTGAATACAGTATGACACGGACCGTGTTGATCGTGTTCAGTTGTCGAGTTGGAGCTGTAAACCTGTACATTCTGAATTTTTTCAGGTCATGATGCAGAGCGTGGTTTATCCCATGAACATAAGACACCAGTTCCGACTAGTGTGTGTCTGTCTCTGTAATTAAAAATTAACATGGTTTTTAAATTTATTAACATCAAGTAAATGAATATATTTCAATAATTAAAATAATCCTCTACAGTTTAGTATTAGTGACCTTTTCTTTAAATATAAATTATTCTTACACAACACAAGAGCATCCACCTGACTGTATTTGTCCATAAATAATGACTTTGGTGCTCTCGACGTGGTAAGCTGAACAGTCAATAAAGTTGTTTTACCCCACATCACGGATATTTCTGCCGATGAATGGTTGTCAAACTCAAAAACAATACTGACATTGAGATTGGAGACGTTCTGGTTTGGCTACTCCGCATAGGATGGGATTCCCCAGGTTTGAAATTGTACAAACATGACAATAGGTACAAACTGTTTACAAGTTCTCATATTGACATTGTCAAAAATCATTTCGCGAATGCAGCATGATTCTATGCTTAGTATCAGACAGTTCCAGAGACGAGACAACAAGCAGCACCCTAGGCCTACACTGTACCCGACATGGATTCTTCACTGATTCTTGTCAGTGAACTGGTCAGCTGGTAAAGGTTGTTTACTTCTTGATCTTCTGAATTAATTTCTACCGCCAATTTACATAATTTAATAAGATGTCTCTTCCGATAGATGGAACATGTAATACCCTTCGTTGATAAAAAATGCTTTAAACCAGGTACTTGCCAGGAATCGAAATCGTTAAGCGATGTCAATGCCATTTTTCTGTAAACCGGAAGTGAGTATGCCTAACAATTGACATAAACAAAGCATACAACCACAGGCGCTTGTTTCATACACTGAGCTTAGTTTTCTACTATATAATAACACAAGGTATCCATCTTTCTCGAGACCAAAAATGTAGGTCACAAATTCAAACCCCTTTTTTATTTATTATCCGCCGCTGGCAACAAAAAACCCACATGTAATGGTTAGCGGAATTCCCCTTCTTGGACCTCATGTATATTTCCTTACCTCACCCCCTCGCGAACTTTGACATTGACCATAAAATTACACGCTTCGTCAATCGAAAGAAAAAGTACATCTCTAAACAGCTCAGCACTTCCGGTTTGGCAACCGCGATATAAAACACAAGATCTCATTGGCTACTGGTACATTTTGCTCTGGTGTAGAGAGGATCCTTAACAAAATATTTTTGCTTTAAGAATAACTATCAAATCATCTTAAAAATCACCAAGACGTTGTCATCTTACAAAATATTTGACAGAAAACCTAGAACAATATCGATTTTCAAATTTGCGCCAAAATATTATTTCGGTTTTCTCTTGTGCCTTATACACTTGCATGGAAAACTCCCGAGAGTACCAGTAGCCAATGAGAACTTGTGAATCATATCGCGGTTGCCAAACCGGAAGTGCTGAGCTGTTTAGAGATGTACTTTTTCTTTCGATTGACGAAGCGTGTAATTTTATGGTCAATGTCAAAGTTCGCGAGGGGTTGAGGTAAGGAAATATACATGAGGTCCAAGAAGGGGAATTCCGCTAACCATTACATGTGGGTTTTTTGTTGCCAGCGGCGGATAATAAATAAAAAAGGGATTTGAATTTGTGACCTTCATTTTTGGTCTCGAGAAAGATGGATACCTTGTGTTATTATATAGTAGAAAACTAAGCTCACTGTATGAAACAAGCGCCTGTGCATACAACCCAGATCGGATACGTATCTCGGAAGTTCCGTATTAAATCCAAATTTTATTTGCTATTTCATCTAATATTAAAGTTGCTCAATGTAAAGTCTGTACAATTTACGATTTTAAATCTTACATACACTGAAAATATTTGCCTATGAAATAGCATACATACACTGAAAAGAACAAAAACGATCATTTTGTCATACCTTAACAAAATTTTTTAATATGAATAGATCTTCGCCCCATGTCTTGAAAGATAATCCTAAAGTTTGCAATAAAATACACATTTGATGGTTTACAAAAAAACATTGAACGAATACCCAGTTTACCTTTCGAGAGATACTTAAAGTCCATTAAGTCAGGGGTCATATCACAAACATGATTTAACTGCCCAAAATCATCATGTGCCATGTACCATAGTGGTTAGCGCGTTAGTCTAATATCTGTATGATACGTCGGATTTTTATCGCTAGGGTTAGAATCCCCCGAATATCATTTTATATTTTTATAAAAGAAATTTTTTCTCTCGGCAGTTTTTCTTCTCATAACTTCACAAAAATAATGAAAAGTTAATTCAAATACTCAATTCACATGTTAAATATGATTTCTTAATATGAGACACTATAGGCACTTCGTTTGCCTTATCCCCCAGTCTTCTTAGTTTTCGCAATCAGGATCGCTGTAATTAAAAAAAAACACATTCAAAATTTTTATGCATGATATCAGTAAGAAATTTATACATGTAAACAAAGAAAAAAGTCTTCTCGTTTTTCCAGATGCACATTTTTATACAGCACCAGGTAAGCTGCACCTGTGGGGCCCTGTGTTTTTAGAAGTTCAAAAAAGGAAGTTAGAAAGAATAATTTTTACATGTTGAAATAGAAAACCTGAATTTGTGCGTTTTGTGAAAATAAGTTTCGTTTTCTTAGTTTCCAAGAATCACTATTAAGAAAAAAAACCAAATGATATATACAAGTGTACTAATACTATCTAAAACATTTTGGGTCTTTCTATTATAGTGAGTCTGCTGCATGTGTACGTGGAACTGAAATAAGGTAAGCTCATGTACACTGCTGTTTTGTTCTTTATGAAAGGTTCAGAAACTATAAATTGTCAAACTATCTGTCAGTCCTTCGGATGAAACCCTATAAATGGAGGTCCCTTGCCTCAGTGATCCGGGGGCTGGCACGTAAATATTTTTTAGTCGATCGGTATTTGATAAGCATGCAGAAGTGCCTAAAAGATCTAAATTTGAGTGTGTCCCAATTAACAGGAGAAAAATGATTTAAAGGAAGTAAACCAAGTCTATTATGTAAAATGTTCAAGTATTTAGTTTATAATTCTAAAAATAGAGGAACACTGTAATTTGTAAGATGGATCTAAAGTCTAAACAATATACACTGTACCTTTAAGTACTGAAAACTTGGAACATTATATATTTCACGGATACGTTTAAGAAAGTCTCCATCTACATGTATCACATAAATAATCAATCTGTAGGTTCATTTTAAAAAGTATGAATATTGGGGCTTTTAGGTCTCTTGTTTAAGACTATGTTTTAACTAAAATAGATGCAAATAGATGAATTCTTTTGAACTTTAAAACAGATAAATTCTTATCTTTTTGCAATCATTACTTCCTCTTCTTTACAAAGAGAAAAATGACGGAGCTTCTGGATCAGGTATACAAAGATCAGCTGGCAATCTGGATAGGGAAGACTTGCCACTTACGGTTATTGTACAAGATCAGCAGAGATGGATGTTCAGCTGCAACATTCCACCAGAAGTGTGACGGGCAGGGACCTACAGTAACGGTTTTATACAACACAAATAACACGATTTACGGGGGGTACCTGTCACAGAGCTGGCATTCTTACAGCAACTTCATCAACGATCCTAATGCGTTTCTGTTTCGACTGCAGTATAATGGGTCATCAAATCCCCTGAAGTTTCCAATTGACCACAATTCTTACATGTATGCAGGGTATGGAAAATCAAGTTATGGGCCAACATTTGGTGACAGTGACATTCGTTCCTTTAGTGGAACTATCAACAAGTCTGGAAAGTACTTTCCTTTGAATGGCTCTTTAAATATGGGAAACATTTATTTGTTAAATGGACAGAACGTGAATTCCATAACAAATGGTCATCTTCAAGTAACTGATCTAGAAGTATACCAAGTAAAAGGTATCCTTTAATTAAAAAAAAAGGTATCTTGAATTTTATTGATAAAGTATGAAAACTATGAGGGGTGGTTTAAAATTTCGCGAACTTTCTCTATATTTACAAAACCAAAATTCAGATGAGAATGAATGTGACAGACATTAAGTCATACACATGTTCTATAAATTTCTTATGTAATGGAACGTTTTCCACGTGTTTGTGACGTCACAATGTAAAAATCAACTTCAGGTTAAAAACATAGATGAATATCTTCACAATGATATAATTATCAAATCCCTAAAATATCGTTTAAGTTGGACTTTAAACATATCAGATATGATAAAGTGACGGCGCACATTCTTTATCCACATGAAATAAACGACGCTCAAAAGACAGGGGACTTAGATTTTGCTGGTAACCATGCTCATTCTGCATAAGATTATCATTATCCACCCATACTATTGTCGAGATTAGGCCATATCTGACAAATGGACTGTTTTTGTTTGGAAAAATAACCTGCATGGTAAGGAATATAGGGGTCGGAAAAAAATTTAAGCTTCTGTGACAGAACGCAAAGGAACACGTCACGTGTCCACCTCTATCACGTGGGCAGAATGGTTGCAGATTCGCATAAAAACAGGAAAGGACTACTTTTTCAACACTTAAACTCTATATCATTTCATTTTTGGAAGTTATTTAATTTGTTTGCGAGCTTTTTGATCACCCCTCGTATTACATGTACCTGATTCAATCAGCATTTTTGGGCACATTGTCAATTTGTTATTTTAGATGGCTCTGACCCAAACAAATCTACAGAAGTGGCAGTGGGTTCAGTAATTCTGGACTACCCTTGGAGAAAGTTTCCAGAGTTTAATGAGGAGGTTTTTATTAAAACTTCTGAATATTTATTTATTCAAGAGATAAAGACAATAAAGAACAGTATCTGCAGATTGCGCTTACACTAAAGTAAACATGAATATTAGTAAGGACTTTAGATGACTTGTAAGTAAACTGTATACTGCGAGAATTGCGTTAATAAAACTAGTCCCTTATCGAAAAATGTAGTCTTATTCTCATTAAAATTGAAGATGGCATAATTACGACAATTTCAATGAAGAGGAATAAATTGCATGCTTGATGCTATGACGCAGCGTAGACTCAGGCACAAAAATTAAGCAAAGTATCTGCAAGCGTTTAGAGCAAAAGTGTGGAGAAACCCATAAAAATTAAAAAGACTGTAATTCCGTAAAATAATCAGAAGTAGTACAAACTGGATTTATAACCAAAGGATACGATCACATTTAAAATCCTCTCTAACCACAAGCACTTAAGAAATGCGGGAAAAACCAATTAGATAAGGACAGTCAAAATATTCTTGAGAGGGACGTTAAACAACAAACAAATAAATATAAACAAAAATTTCCAATTAATTTTTGAGGAAAAGAAATATAAATATACTATATATGAATAGATATAAAGCGCACGTGCATACTCTTATTTTTTCTTCAGCTTTCTATAAATTAGATTAATTTTGTCCGTCAAAATGAATGTCATTGTTTCATATTTGTTGTCCATATTGACCTCAGCTTTAGATTTAATACATGTACGTATTCAGCTCTCGTACATGCATTGTATTGATGATTTTTATTTTGCAAATATTAGGCAGTTCAACAACTGAAGAAATTGATTATTGATTTTGAGCCTGAGAGTGACGCTAACTTGTCTGCCGTCAATATTCTTCTGATTGGTCAAATTGGTGCGGGAAAGTCCAGCTTTTTCAACTCTGTCAATTCCATTTTCCGCGGAAAAATCACCAGTAAGGCTCGGAGTGGGAGTTTTGAACACAGTCTTACAACAGTGGTAAGAAGCAGAATGGTATTTGATGACTTTGAAAATTGCAAAAATCTTTTATGTCATTGTAATAATATTGGATAATTGTAGGATTGTAGTGCTGCAGTAACAATTACGCACATACTCTACTCTATAATTTAAGATCATGTGAAGTAATAGCAGTGCTTGCAATGGTTAAAATCCTGCGAACTGAATAGAATATTTTGATATAATTTTTCAGTGGAATTCTATTATATAAGTGGCATATTCCTGTAATTTCTGAATTAAAATAAAACATCTATTGTACACATTTTCTAAGTTTCGAAAGTACACCATCAAGGACCAGAACTCTGGACATAACCTGAAGATCCGTTTGTGTGATACCCGGGGTCTGGAGGAGAATTTTAGAATGGATGCTCAGGAGATAGCTTATATACTGGACGGTAACGTGCCGGACAGGTACCAGGTATGATATAAATATAAAAATCAAAGTACTGTGAGTACTGAAAGACGGTGGCATGAATAATTTTATTTGTTAAACGATCCTTCCGAGTATAAATTTTGAGCAACGAGGGATGTTTTTTTTTTCTGGCTAACAATTACTGCGACACAGGATATCAATCTGAATTAAGTGCAGATCTCCATGTCCCGCAGTGGGAGTCGAATCCGCGACGTACGGATGGACTTCTTCAGGTCCGTGACTTCAGAGCAAACCTGCAACGTCAATGGCGACTTGCATTAAATGAGATAAAATATTGTAAGAATATGTAAAATGATACAGAAATTATAAAAGTTTATTTCATTTTTTTCACCATACATGTACAGGTATTTCAATTTATAAATTTATATTTTTGTAATAAAAAAGAAAGTGTTATGAATTCTCACTTTGATCTAGTGATCTAAAATTGTCTCTACGTTAGATCTAATTTTTCATAAAAAAACAACAAAGCAAATATCAAATAGATCTATGCATATATAAACAAATTAAAAGATTTTATATAATGTATTGTGTCGCCTTATGGCACACAGATGATAATGCCAAAGTGTCTAAAGCAGCTTCACGAATCCTTTCCTGGTAAAGACAAGTTAGATAACTCCCACTTGAATTAAGGAATTTTCACTGATGTACATAGTTGAGTTTCCCTTAAGCTTAATTCTTGAATTTCGCGCACGAATGGAACCTTGTGAAGGTTTATTTGTACCTGTATTAAAGTTATCGACAATAATTTTCACTATCATTCAACTAAATATACCTTATTAGTTAGCTGTCAACATTGACAGCGTCTTTCACTATTCCTATAGCTGTTTGTTATGCCCATGGATATGATTAAAAAAAAAAGATTTCGTTAAAAAACCTACCATTTCCCTTTGTACACTAAAAATGAAAGAAAACTGAACAGCTTTTCGGTGCGTAGAAACGTCATCGAACGTCGCCATTTTTCGTGTGTTGTGTTTACCACTTTCCCATTTCGGATGCTTGGTAAACTGACAAAATTAAGCAAATACCCTGAAATTTTCCAATAGACGACGCAACAGACAGTGATTAAAATGCGATAATGTTAACCAAAAATCTATTTGATATTTTTATTTCGAAATAATACTCGACGTGTATAACTAAAAACAAATGGGTTTTTATCATGCGTTTCTACATTTAAGCATGTTAAAATATAAAATTAATTTTTGTCTATATTATATCAAAAGACTTCAGATACACTAAAATATGATAAATGAATACTTGCTAATAATTTCATCTTATGGAGCCCATTATTTTTCGAGAAACACACACTTTGTCCACGATTTTTAAAGGACAACCCTCGTATATACTCCTCGAAATAGAGAGAAAGGAAAACAAAATAACAAAATATTTTTCTGTCTCTATTTTTCTTCTTTCTTAAAATAAATGTATTCGTTTTTCTTATATAGCATTGTTAACAGATATTAGACATTTATTCAAACAATCAAAAGACTCAGTAAAATTACAATAAACTACTTAAATTTCATTGAATATTAATTTCACAGAATAGTCTTTAAGAAACAAGCGCGCTTGTGTTGTTTAGCAATTTTAATTATTTGATTTCGGAGTTTGAAAGTGAAACAATTATCTACAAATATTTTTCATCAAATATTCTGACAATGATTATAATTCTAAACTAACACAATGTGAACGAAATTACTTTTCGCACATGCATGAGAGAGAAAAAAGAAAACGAAACAATCATGTACAAATTGACATCTGTAGTTTGCATAGGAATATGCGAGTCGGTTGGTGTACGAGTTAGTTGTAGTTCGCCGTAATTCAATGAATATTCATGAGGCGAGAAATATTGATTACGGCAAATATCAGAAAAAAGGCTCTGTGTCCATCAACGAAATGTCTTGGAAATAACTTAAAAGTATTTATTAACTATTTACATTTCAATCATCGAAACAAGTCTACTTCCATTATTTCGACTCTGCAAAAATCTCCGCTAGGATCCCCGTGTGTTTACATGTTGTTTATATATAAGCCCGGACTAGCAGCAATAGCCTGTGGTTATATATAGCCACCGTCTAAAAAGATACAAATAGACGCTCAGGAGATAGCTTATATACTGGACGGTAACAGACCGGACAGGTACCAGGTACGATACAAATATAAAAAAAGATACCAATAGACGCTCAGGAGATAGCTTATATACTGGACGGCAACGTACCGGACAGGTACCAGGTATGATACAAATATAAAAAGATACCAATAGACGCTCAGGA
Organism: Saccostrea cuccullata; assembly: GCF_032062105.1. NCBI lineage: Eukaryota > Metazoa > Mollusca > Bivalvia > Ostreida > Ostreidae > Saccostrea > Saccostrea cuccullata. The sequence continues at coordinate 61,091 of NW_026919632.1, forward strand.
GATGGCTTATATACTGGACGGTAACGTACCGGACGGGTACCAGGTATGATACAAATATAAAAAAAAGATACCATAAGAGATAGCTTATATACTGGACGGTAACGTGCCGGACAGGTACCAGGTATGATACAAATATAAAAAGATACCAAAGGACGCTCAAGAGATAGCTTATAAACTGGACCGTAACGTACTGGACAGGTACCGGGTATGAAAGAAATATAAAAAAGATACCGATAGACGCTCAGAAGTTAGCTTAGATACTGGACGGCAACGTACCGGACAGGTACCAGGTATGATACAAATATAAATAGATACCAATACACGCTCAGGAGACAGCTTATATACTGGACGGTAACGTACCGGACAGGTACCAGGTATGATAAAAAAATATTACTTTAGGAGACCTATTTTTGTATTCATGAAACATATCTTAGAAGAGAAGATTGCAATTAAAAAGTTTTTTTATCGAAGAATCGCGGGATATTTAATGTTTCTGATTTTTCTGTAATATTTACATTTCCAGTATCTTTAATTTGCTCGAGATAAAATTACAAATACTAAAAATACTTCATTTCTACAAAATTACAGGTTAATCGATAGACGTGAAACCAAAAAAAAAAAAGACGTTTATACCTTAAATATGAAGAAAATATCGAGGCTAGAAGTTATCTTAGTTGCCTGATGCAAAGAGCGTCAGGCACTTTAAGGATCCATTTCCCCTAAAAAAAATCTTATGTTTTCCCATTATTAAAAAAATTGTTTCATTTTTCATATAACTGTTACAGTAATTTAAGTTATTGCGATTCAGGTAAATACCTATAAACTCTTCAAATATATAGTTTTGAACATTACGTATATTTTACCTCTAATTTTCCTGTCCATGAACATTGTCAATAAAATAGTTAAGCTCTGCAAAGGTCGCTAGATAGACTACGTAAACTTATATGTTCTCCTGTGAAATGTAAACAAGTGTAATCATTACGTGCTTTTAGGTTAGTTTATAAGATTAAAGAAAAACCCGAGATCCATTGTAGTTTGTTTCTGTATAAACGCGGGGTTTTCAGTACTTTTTAATGTAATACATACATTTCATTAAATTTTAACATTAAGATGACATACTACAGCATTCCTGTACTGCTTACAGAAATATGTAAACATCTACAAAGTAAAACCAATGAAAATATTAAGGTAAAACTTATAATGAATACATATTTCATCGACATAAATGTTGACCGAAGTTTGATATTTAGGGTTTGTAACCTGTCACTTTACGAAACATATGCAAGAAATTATTTTATGAAGAAGGATATGCAGATAACGAACAGTATTTAATCTCAAAGTCCATAAAACAATACAAAATTAGAGCAGAGCAAACACGGACCTCCGAAACTCAGAGATGCGATCGGGTGCCATGGAGGAGTGAGCATCCCCTGCTGACCGGTCACACCCGCCTTGTGCTCATTGTCATGATCGTGTAATAACGGAATAATCCGTCGTCAATTAAATGTATAAAAAATGGTCTAACAATTGGTATGAAAAAAGGTCAGTCAGCATTTGACTCAATGATAAATTGTATTTGCTGACATTGTATCGACCATAAAACTTACGAAATGTTGACTTTAAACGAGACTGCTGATATAAAATATACGAAACTTGGAAGATTACCTAAGGTGATTTGTTTTTAGTTTAATCCATCGTCACCCTTTACTACGGAAACCTTTGGATTCATTCGGAACCCAAGACTTGGAGACAAAATTCACTGTGTGGCGTTTGTAGTGGACGGAAGTACTATTGACGTCATGCCCCAAAAAATTCTAAAACAACTAAAGGAACTACAGGGCAGGATGAATCAGAGGAGTGGGTGAACTTAAAATTGATTTTAAATTAATGAATGATTTCTAATTATATTGATATAAAACGAATCAGAAAAGTCAACACATATTTCTTGTTAGTAAAATTATATCTTCTTGGAGGATGTTTTCATGTTGAGTTCTTTGCACAGTCTATTTAATTTACAATTGACCTGTTTATTTGTTCCATAAACAGATATTCCCCAGGTTGTGTATTTGACCAAACTGGACAAAGTTTGTCCAAAGGTCGATGAGGATGCGTCGAATATGTTTTACAGTCCAGCTGTCCGTGACACAGTCAACAAGGTTGCTGACGTCATGGGACTACCGCGTGGCCATATCCTGCCAATCAAAAACTACGAGAATGAAACAAGTCTGGATCCAAATATTGACATCTTGATTCTGAAGGCGTTGAAGCAGACGGCAGATTTTGCAGACGACTACTTAGAGGAACAGGTAGATAAAATGGCTGCTGAAGGAAAGAGGAAAGAAAAAGACTAAAAGAAAGTTTTGGGGGAAAATCATGAATATTTTTTAAGACGATTGTACAAAAAAAAAAAAAATAAACGACTGAACAGAAATATATGCACATATTTTTAAGCACGACAATGTAACAGCTCTGTTCTGTTTGATAAAATTTGTAGGTTAGCCTACAATATCATAAGATATACATTGTAGACTTAATTTTATATTAGAAGTACATATCACTTAAAACCATATGTATATAATATCATTTTTTATCAGTTAAAAAAATATATATATAATCTTATATCATTTTAATGTCCGTTTTAAGTCAAACATATACATGTAAATCATATCTGTTTTTGCTATCAAGATCAAACTTGGATGTAATGGAACCATGTTTTGGTATTCTTCCGTCTTCTGTCTAACGTTTTTATTGCTATTGTCATATTTTATTGAAAGCATATAATACTCTACCTTATTTTCTGAAAAGGTGAATTAACTCTGTATAAAAACAGCCCAGATTTTTTGCTTAATGATTTTAGAGTCTCCTTTCAATATTATTCTCACCTTTAAAAATGTAGTTTGCATGTTGTATAAGAAACATAGTCTTTTTAAAGTCAAAGATCAATTTCTGCACAAAAATAGATGTGTGGTGTCATTTCAATCAGCTAAGGGCTTCACGCCTGGTTGAAAATGGGATAAAAGACTCCACGTTTAATTTAAGGAAACATCATAAAATTCAAGGGATCACGAACAAAAGCATATGTATTTTTTTCTAAAAAGTAAAACATCTGATTTGTTATATTCTATTTTTTGTAATATTTTTGACAGGAGTAAAAAAATAATAGCTATATTTTTAACATTTTCTTAATTTGTGATCAAATTCGATGTACAACAAAGGAACGAAATGAAAACCCTTTAAATGTTGTTTGGGGTAGGTTTAGCTGCCTTACTCCAGGGACAAATATAAGATAAGATATAATTGTATTTTACTTTGTGAAAGATGTTGCTTTAAAATAATGGACTGTTTAGAAGGGAGACATCATTACTTATCCTACCTGTGATAAAAAATTGGCCGTGAGCAACATTGTATGCGTATTTTTATATCAGTTAAAATCAAATATATAATCTTATAATTATTATTTCAATATTAGTTAAAGTCGTGCATGTAAGTCATATTTGTTTTTGCTATCAAGATCAAAATTGGATGTAATGTAACAATGTTTTTGCATTCTTTCTTCTGTCTATCGTTTTTATTGCTACTGTCATATTTTATAGAGAACATATTATACTCTACCTTATTTTCCGAAAAGGTGACACTTAACTCTGCATTACCCCCCCCCCCGATTATTTCCCAAGTCTGTCTGGCATATGAATACATGGACTACGCCATTACAGTTTAAAAAAAGCAAAAAAATTATGTCTTTTATACTATTTCTTTATATTTCTTTGTCGCAAAAATAAAGTTAATAATTTTAGATTGAAAAATGAAGAAAACTTTAATTATTGTTATCTGTTTTAGTGTGCGCTATTTTCATTTGCGGATTTTGGTTTGTGAACAAACAAACGCTAGCGGGAAGTTTGGATTAAGCTGTTCCAAAAGCTGTTCTATCGTAAAGTGTAATATAAACTTAAGAAAAATATACCAAGCCAGGTGAATTTTTTTAGGAAAAGTAAAATTTAAAAAAATAGCCTAGTATGTGATATTGCTAATTTTTTGCATATTGTTCTCTTAAAATTCACCTGGCTTGATATATTTTTCTAAAGTTTATATTACACTTTAAGCACCAAGGTAACATATTCGAAATTTGTTTTCACCTGAAAACCTTAACTGAATGTGATTTGTCTATATTTTTTTTTTAATTGAAATTTTCCAAGTCTATTTCATTTTCCAGTACTTCGGAGAAAAAATTCCAAGAACCATCTACTTTTCTGAACTTGTGACATGATATTAAATCTATTTCAAAGAAAAATATGGTTTGTATCATCCGTCCTTAAATAATTGATGTAAAAGAAGAGGATTCAAAGAAATGCATTCCTCCTGCTTTCGGTGTCTAAGGGGAAGGGGTGCCATTATTCATGACATATGAATATTGGATATATGCCGAATACAGTTCTGTATTAAAAAATCTTAGACAGTTTGAGGCCCGTTAATGCCGAAAACTGATATTTTTTTAATACAGAATTGTATGAGGTATATATCGTACTTAAAACATTGCTTTTTGATTTACCTGAGACAGTCTGATATAAAAACAACAAGAGGCCCAGGGGCCAGATCGCTCACCTGAGCAATTGGCTAGGGAAAAAGCACATATCAAATCAGAACTGAAAGCTTACTGAGGTGGGGTTGGTAGGGGGCTTGAATTTTAGCCCCCTGGGGATCATGATTTGAACAAACTAGAATCTACACAACCTGAGGTTGATTCCCTATAAATATCACTAAGCATGGCTTTGAATTACTTGAAAAGAAGATTTTAAAAGGTTTCCCTATATATTCCTATGTAAAACTTTGATCGGCCATTTGGCCCCCCCTTTCCCCGGGGGTCATGATTTGAACAAACTTGAATCTTCACTACCTGAGGATGATTCCACATGAGTTTCATCCTTCCTGGCCCAGTGGTTCTTGAGGAGAAGATTTTTAAAAAAATTGTCCTATATATCTTTTTGTAAAACTTTGATCAGCCATTTTGGCCCCACCCTACCCCCGGGGGTCATGATTTGAACAAATTTGATTCTACTCTACCTGAGGACAATTCCACACGAGTTTCATCTTTCCTGGCCCAGTGGTTCTTGAAAAGAAAATTTTTAAAGATTTTCCCTATATGTTCCTATGTAAAACTTTGATCAGCCATTTTGGCCCCACCCTATCCCCGGGGTCATGATTTGAACAAACTTGAACCTCACTACCTGAGGATGATTCCACATGAGTTTCATCTTTCCTGGCTAAGTGGTTCTTGAGAAGAAGATTTTTATTAAAGATTTTTCATATATATTCCTATGTAAAACTTTGATCGGCCATTTTAGCCCCACCCTTCCCCCGGGGGTCATGATTTGAACAAACTTGAATCTACACTACCTGAGGATGATTCCACATGAGTTTCATCTTTCCTGGCTAAGTGGTTCTTGAGAAGAAGATTTTTAAACATTTTTCTTGTATATTCCTATATAAAACTTTGATCAGACATTTTGGCCCCACCCTTCCCTCGGGGGTCATGATTTGAACAAAATTGAATCTACAATACCAGAGAATGATTCCACATGAGTTTCATCTTTCCTGGCCCAGTGGTTCTTGAGAAGAAGATTTTTTAAAAATGCCATTAATTTTTCTCTAATTCATTATTATCTCCCCTTGGAAGAGGGCCTGGCCCTTCATTTGAACAAATTTGAATCCCCTTTACCCAAGGATACTTTGTAGCAAGTTTGGTTGAAATTGGCCCAGTTGTTCTTGAGAAGAAGATGAAAATGTGAAAAGTTTACAACAACAACGACGACGACAACGACAACGACGACAGACAACGGACAAATTTTGAACAGAAGAGCTCACTTGAGCCTTTGGCTCAGGTGAGCTAAAAAGACAAAGGTTTTAATGACCACTGAAGCAATTCTTTCAATAATGCAAGATTAAATGAAAAGTACTCAGTATGTAGGGATTCGGCTACACTGTTTAAGGTATTTAAAATAATTTGATAAGGAGAGTAGGGACAGACTTTTTCTTCATTAAAAATGTGTACATACACTGGGATTAAAGCGGTGCATTGAATTATCATACAATCTAGTGAATGATGAATTTGGAATGGAATTGAAAATACAGAAGAATAATCACAGAAAATTCACCAGATGCTGTAGGTACATTAGTCCATTTCATGTTTTTTAATGTTAAACGTCTACATGAACCTTTGTTTTTTTGGTGCTCCATTACAGGAAAACAAAGAAAATCAATAATTCAGGTGTTTTAAGGGAAACCTTGAAATTCTTTAAATTTTTTCAATATTTAGTATTAATTATCATGAACTTGGCCTAGCTGCCTTGATTTTGCAAAAGTCATTTTTCTTTCTATACATGAGGAAAATTTTTTTGAATGCTGGTCTTCATAGTGTCTGGTATTTTTAAAATATATAATTTTGTGCTTCTCTCATGAACCCCAGTGCGCCTACTCTCTTTCAAAAGCCAGAGGGGTTGAAACATTTCTTCAAGTTTAATAAGTTAATTAGAAATATACCGCTTTGTTTGTATATTTTTTGTAATTGAAAGTTTATTATACTTTTAATTTTGCAATTCTGTAAGATCATCGTTTCAAAATCATCACTGTATGTGAGAAATTTAAAGTTATGTTTGTTTATTAATCACAATTTTTCTTCTGATCAGTAGCAGTTTAATTTTGCAAGATATCAGTACTGAAAAAGTCTGATATCACGATTATCGGTCAACACAGGTACAATTTCAGACTGCAAGAACAAAGAAATGACATCACAGCAATGTTTTAATGTAAAAATAAACACCCAATTATGTCATTCAAAATATTAACCAACGTTGAAATATTTGAAAATTAAATCAGAAATAATGGTCAATGTAAAGGGCGTAAAAATTAAAGCATGCTCGGAAACATTTCTTCAGAGGTAATGTACATATGTATATGTCAAGTATAAAAGCCAGATCTCTTCTCAAGCAAAAGTTATTAATAAGGAAAGATAATATCTTTGAAAAGTAAGCTAAACTTCATTGTCAACGTCCTGGGGTGATTTTTTTTTTGAAAAATCATTCCCACAGCTAATGTACATGTGTCATAAAATAGCCCCAACGCCTTTCAATTAAAAGTTATGACCAAGGTTCAAGTAATTGTTGTGGATTGGCAGATAAATGAGATTAAATTTCACGAAAGCGGGCGACAAAAAAAAAAAAAAAAAAAAAAAAGAATTCATAAGTTCTTCGTAGATGTTTGGTTAGTTTTTCTGAAGAATTTTCTGGCCAGATAAATCTGATGGAAATTGGATTAAAGAATACGCATTGTTTTGATATTTTTTTTGTAATTTATTTATATAAAAAGCTAACCTCGTAATTTTCGTTAGAAACAAGAAATTCATTCAGTGCAATGGATACTTCTTTTTATATCTATAATCACTTTCATTTCTTATAACCGCTGAGGAACGTGAGAATATCTTTTTCGGCTTTCTTGTTGAAATCACATTCGAAGCACTGTGACGAAGCATTGCTGTACAGGATGTTAGTAAGAGCTACTATGGGCTTTCCAGGAGTGGTGGTCGAAAGGTTCCTCATTTCCTGCTCGTATTCACAAGGTTGGATGATAACAAGCATCACTGGTGCATCTTCAAAAGGGAAAACAATTAAAAACCATGTGAAAATAATGGTGAAATACATTTATCCATAAGAAACTTAAGAAAGAATTCACTAACAAAATAATTTAGCCATTCATCCCCTCTTCCACACACAAACACTGTATATTATAAATTACAAGACACATATAACTGTCGCTTTACATGGTGAATTGATTTAACAAGGTAGATCTCTAAGATACCTTGGATTTTGTTCACATTCTACCTCTGAATTAAAGAAATTAAGCCGCAAACAAAATTTTCGTTAATCAAATTTAAAGGCGTTAACTTTTTAAATCTGAGTTGAGTCAAATTAAGATCTCATAAAGATTGCAAGGGGAGGGGTATCTTCTGCCACTCACATTAGAAAAAAGATTTAGGAAAAAGAGTACTTTTAAATTTTATCTTACACCACTTCCTTCTTTTTTCCTATGTACATCATGTTACGATTCATCATGGTGCTTGGTTGAGAGTGTGCAATATTTTGCCTAAGATGTGTAATACTCTATATTTCAGTCCCCCTTTTCTGCCCCGCATTTTGTTAACGGTGTTTCACTTCTCTCGTCATTTACTTTAATTCTTATTCACTTCTACCTGATGTTATTTATTTCTGCCTGCTTAACAAAATAAAGCTCAGTCGTTCGGCAGGAGAACTAGGGAACATGAATTATTTTTACAAGATATAGTACCTACTTAAAATTCAAAGAAATATTGTAAAATATATAATTGAAATCATTTCCTTTGAAGAAACAACAAGGAATTATGAAATAAATTTCTAAAGTTATAAATTGATCGAGGATTGTTTCAAGGATTAACTGTCTAGTTTGATAAGTATACCAGGGGCAAAAATGACAGTTTGAAACGAGGAATATGCATAATGGGCTTCGTCAAAACGAAATCTAATCTACACTACATGAAAAGACTTGGATATGAATTTGAAAATTTATAAGATAGTAGTTTGAGTAGATAGAGTAAATTGGTTTGTTGTAGGAATCAATTTTATATATGTTTAAATATGCAATCGTTTTCAGGTAGTGCAAATTGTAGGTTGTTTAAATCACCCCTTCCCTCTGGATATTGGGAAGCTTAATAGTAGATAACATTTAACATGTATAAACTAGAAAAAATATTGCTAACGCACCACTTAAAAGAATTAATATTTTACTTTAAAAACCTATTTCTGATAAAATTGATATATAGATATGTTACTTTAATAAGAAAAATAAGGCATTTTGATGTCAAACCTAATAAATAACTACGATGTTTACTGATGATCATGTGTGAACAATTCGTAGACAAAATTAAAATCGTTTCTATTCCATTTTCATAGAAAAAAAATCATTTTTTTCATATTTATGTATATTACATTTGGCGTGTGATCTGCAGGAATTATTTGGACGAAACATTTATGGATTAAATGTTCAAGATTTAGTTGGATGAACATAGTTGGTCAGATTTAACAAACACTTCCATAGGGTTTTTTTCATTTAGTTTGAAAGACCTTGTGAGATTGTAACATTTATGTCCGTTTTTCCTTGGAGGTACTATAACATAGTAATGTTTCACAAAAAATAAACACCTAAAATATTTAATCCATAGATGCATGATAGTGTACATGTACATTGTAGAATAGAAGATTGAAATTGATTTCGCTCGAGAACCAAACTGAACCAAAATTTATCCAATTCAAAATTTTAATACATCAGTACATAAAACGAAACTGACAAAATAAATGGTTGTTTGCATGAAAAAAAATTAACGCCCAATGCCAGGCTCGAACCCAAAACTTTTCGCTTTGATCGCACTGAACAGGTAGCCCTACTTGCTGAGCTAACTGTCACGTGATCGCGTGGTGAGAGGACATGCCTTTTGCTAGAGAGACGATTTCCGTACTAACAAGAATAGATATGGGTTACCCCATATCCAAAGATATTCGACTTTTAGATTTAATATGTTTAACAGTGTTTAATAATTTTTATTTAAAAAAAACTGCACTGTCTAGTTATTGAACTTGTGTAAATTTCGCTAGTCTGCAGCATTACGGTCACCCAGTCTCTTAACAAACAGTACACATACCTGTGTCCGCAAGACCAGTTAGCTTTGGTCTACACACGTGCGATGGAGTTGGCAAACGCATCTAGCGAGCTCGGAGAAACACATTTTGTTTTGCTGAGAAGTTACAATGCCAGACAAAACTTTTTTTCTTATTTAGATCATATGAATACAAATTCTGATTAATAAAAATTATACAATCCCCCGAATCCCGATTGTCAGTTTAGAAATCTCCGGTCCAGTTCGGGTTTTGTTACATATGTTATAGGTACTCTCCCTACAGTTTGTCTAGACATGTGCAGGAATCTGCTCAGGGATCGAAAATTCCGTCATCTAATATAACACACACAGAATGATTAATTTTTTCTCTAAGAGGAAACTATATGATGATAAACGAACAATTAACATGATTATACTACAATTGTTGATATAGTATAATCAACTCATTGGTGAAAAAATTTCAATCGAAGAATGACCTAGATATTCTCTGTTATCAAACATGTAAAAAAAAGCTGAGGAGGGAGCGAGCGTAGGAATATTAAGATTTTTTATTTGCGGTTAGGGGAGGAAGTGATCCTTGGAGAAAAAAATTACATTAATTTTGGTTTCTTGTACGTATGACATACTATACAATTATTGCTGGTTTTTGAGGTCAATATAATGATTTAGCCATCTGAGGAGTACAATATTCACCGAGCCCGAAGGGCGAGGTGAATATTGTACTTCGAAGATGGCTAAATCATTGTATTGACCGGAAAAAACAGCAAAAATTGTTTTATTATATGATTCACTGATAAAATGATACAGCTCATTACTTGTTTGAATTTTTATAAGTCCTAGCCAAATACAAGAGAGTAGCCGAATTAAAATGTTAATAAACCTTACCAGTTGTATCAATTTGAATTTTTTTTAAAAAATCAATTTTAGTAGCCATGAAAGAAATACATAATGTCAGTCTTTTTATAGGATAGATTTTGAAAGGAAGGAGTATTATCAGGGAAAACTGACCGCCAAAAAGAAAAAAAAATTGTTGTTCAGTAAAAGTGTTACCACCCTCACCTAATATATATATTCGCTTATGTTTTGTTCACATGAAAATAAAAATCATAGTTGTTAAAATAGCGTTCTAAAACAATTTGTATCAATTTTGGAATTCCCTAATCTATTTTTAGATCAATGTAGAGGAAATAAATCCTTGTATTTACCTGGAACGTCACGTGCAGGTCAATACAACGTAATATTTTTCTAACATAGTTGGATCTCAGCCAATCAGAGAGATGGAAATTATTCAATTATATAAGAAACAACATTATTCATATCATGAACAATTATGTTGTATCCACTTATCAATGATGGAACTATTTTCGTCGGAACAATTTGTGTGAGTCGCCGCTGACTACAGTAATAAATCTTGAACTAATAGTAAGCACTGATCGAATATATTAAAAATTGGCAGAAAGAGCTAAAATTTCTGACTTTATCCAACAAGGTATGAGTTCAAATGGTCAAACTATATGTGAAGTTTTAGAAGCGAAACAACCCACAAAGAAGCGTCGTTTTCGAAGTTCATCTAATCAGGTCAGTAAAGGTATGAGCACGGACAATATGGCAGCCACCATGATTAGTAGAAATATCAATAACAATGTACAACAAAAACAATCTGTTCAACAAGCACGAGCTGATATAAATACTTCAAGCAACTCGATGGATGATGATTCCGAAGCAGAACATATTAAATACCAGAATACAGAGAGTATTAATCAATCACAAAATACACAACAATCTGTTAGTGCGTCAAGGTCAATACATACACAGAGACCGGTTCCGTCCACGACTCGATCAACCATCCCCTGGTTTTCATATTGGAGGATTCCCACAGTCGCCCCCCATTGATTATCATGTTATGAGTACAACTCCACCCTGGGCACAGTTACTAGTCACGCAAGTGTCCGATATTAAATTTAGAATGCAAAAACTTGATCAGATTGAGCATGCTGTTTTTGATACTAGGAGCTCGTTGAAACAAATAGTTAGTTTCAAATCTGTCTAGTCTTGTCAATATTTTGGAGAATAAAACTAAAGTAATTGAGGAGAATATCCCAGATGCCAAGTCTATAGAAAAATCCATAACAAAGATCAAAACCAGTGCAAAATCTAACTCAAATGATATTGCTCAGCTTAGAAATGAACTTGACAAACTCAAAACTGAAAATAAAAAGTTAGCGCGTGACAATGAAAACTTAAAAGATGAAATACTTCTTGTTAAATGTCACTCAATGCGTGAGAACTTACTATTTTTCAACATAGACGAGTCTGAGGGTGAAAGTTGCAAAGAAATTATCAAGACATTCTGTGACGAAAAAGTCAATGTTACTCTCTCTCTGATGAAATGGTTGAGAACGCTTATCGTGTCGGAAAATCCAGAGACACTTGTCGTCCTATTGTTGTGAAATTAAGATATTTCTCCTACAGAGACAGAGTTAAAAAAAAGTCGCATATAAACTTAAATCTACACAATTTAGCATTGCAGAACAGCTCCCAAAGGAAAATCGCGAGGGACGCAAGCTCTTACTACCTAAATATAAGGAAGCTAAGGACAACAACAAAAAAGCTGTGTTTGTAAAAGACAAATTAATTATCGATGGGAAAAGGATTTCCTGTGAGTCTGACTCCCCATCTCATGTAGACGAGGGCTAGGGTGTGCAGGAGGGTGTTATCCATATTCGTACATGGAATGTGAACGGCGGACTTGAAAACAAACTAGAAGATGAAGTATTTCGTTCTCATTTATTAGCTTACGATATTGTCATTCTTCTTGAATGTTGGATAACCGAATATTCAAATATTTCTGTCGAAGGATTTAACGTATACAAATACCCAAGAAGTAAGCACATCAGTAATCGTAAACAAAGTGAAGGAATCGTTATCCTTATCAAGAATTGTCTAAACAATTATGCTACACCTTTAGAAGTTTTATATGACACTATTATATGGATACGTCTAAATGGGTCTCTTTTCGTAGATAATAAAGAAATCTATTTAGGAGCAGTTTATATCCCTCCATATGAATCAAAATTTCACGACTGTTTTCACCACATTAAATAATAATATTGTGAAATACTGCAACTTGGGTAATGTAATTATCTCAGGTGATTTCAATGACAGAACGGGAAAATTATTAGACTATATTGAAAGTGACTCTCTTAGCAATGAAATAAACAGAAACTTATCAGATGTGATTACTTACACTCCAGACTCGGATCTAGGTCCTAGAAATTCAATGGATACAAAAGTTAATACCTTTGGAAGACGATTGATAGAGATTTGTAGAGCTTCTAATATCCGCATTATAAATGGTCGACACCAATCAGATTCCGAGGGAAGATTTACATATGTTGGGCCACAGGGACGATCCGCCGTTGACCTAGTTTTAACAAATTTGCTCAGTCTTATACCGGAATTTATTGTATGTGACCTGAATGAATTTTCGGATCACACGCCAATTGATATTTCCATACAGTTGAATGGTCTTGTTACAACAGCATCGCCAACAGATAATATATCTCATTCTGATAATAATCATTCAGCATGTTCAATTCGATGGAAAGAACATTTCCGAGAAAATATGAGAGCCGATTTAATGAATAAGCTTGACGAACTTTATTTATGCATAGAAAACGACGACATAGATGCGTGCATTCTAAATTATAGTCACTGTCTTGATACTGTTTTTGGCAAATATTGTAAGAAGGATGTGTCAGTTTCTACTACCAGAAAGACCCAGACAAACCTTGGTTCAACCCTAGATGTAAGATTTTGTACAGTAAATATATGGAGGCACTTAACCAGTATCATTCTTTTCATTCTAGTGCTAATTACAATAAACTTGTCAAACTAAAACATGAATACAAAAATTTGGAAAAAAAAATTAAAGCGTCAGTACCGAACTTCAAAAGGGGATATGGTCCAAGCTTTAAAGAAGAATAATCCAGGCCAATTTTACAAGCATTTGCGCAAGCGGTCACATCCTGAATCGAAAATTTCACTTTCGGATTTCTTTGATCATTTCCGATCTCTATCTAATGGCACACATGCAAGTTACATCTCTATTGGAACCTATTTTGAAAATCATGAGCCTATTTTTGATTCTTTGGATTCTATCATAACAGAAAAAGAAGTGGAAGAATGTACAAAAAAGTTGAATAAAAGTTGTGGAAGTGATTTACTGATCAACGAATATATTCTGTCGTTTAGAGAAATTCTAATACCTGGAATCGTTACCCTCTTCAATAAAGTTTTTGATTTGGGCACATTTCCAAAATTGTGGTCACAAGCAGTTATAATATCTATCCATAAAAAGGCAGTATATCTGATCCAGGGAACTACAGAGGCATAACTATTACTAGCAACCTTGGAAAATTGTTTACATCTATTTTAAATGAAAGGAACGCTTCCTGGAACTCTGAGTAGTCAATTATTACAGATGCACAATTCGGTTTTCAAGCTGGACGCTCTACTGTAGATGCCATATTTTCCCTTCAAAGTTTGATCGCTCAGAAATTAAATAAAAACAACGTCTTTACTGTTGCTTCATTGATTACAAAAAAACCTTTCGAAACCATTAATTGGGATAAATTATGGTACAAGCTCATCAAATTAGGGATTACTGGAAAACTCATTAGGATCATCCAATCATTATATTCTGATGTTAAAGCCTGTGTGAAACATGCCGGCCAAGTATCGGATATATTTAGTGTTAAAAATGGCTTAATGCAAGGAGAAGTTCTATCACCAATCTTATTTAACATGTATGTGACCGACCTTGAAAATCATTTTATAAGTGAAAATTCTCCATCAGTGGAATTGCGAGAGCTTAATTTATTCATTTTAATGTTTGCTGATGAAACGGTTATATTTGCCAATTCACCCAAGGAGTTGCAAATAATGCTCGATTCTCTGTATCGTTATGTTTCTACATGGGACCTGACCGTAAATGCATCAAAAACGAAGATAATGGTATTTCGAAACAGTGGAACAGTAAATTCGTCATGGACTTACAATGGTGAAATCCTCGAGTGCGTCGATTCTTTCAACTATCTAGGCCTTACATTGTTTTATAATGGTAAATTTTCCTCCACACAGAAAAAGCTGGCAGACCAGGGACGAAAGGCACTTTTTGGACTAAATCGAAATATTCAAATGTTTGAATTTAATGCAAAAACACATTGTCAATTGTTTGATACTTATATATTAAGTGTTTTGAATTATGGTTGTGAAATTTGGGGTTTCCACAAATCACCTGAAATAGAGCGCATCCATCTTATGTTTTGTAAAAATTTGCTAGGAGTTAAAAAATCTACATGTAGTTACATGGTTTATCGTGAACTGGGTCGATATCCTCTAATTATATCAAGAAAAATCAGAATTATGAAATACTGGTGTAAATTACTTCCTACAAATACTTGTGTATTGAAATCTTCCTATGAATATCTATTGCACAATGCAGAAAATAAATTACATTCTAAAATTAATTGGGCAAGGGATGTTAAAGATGAATTGTTTAGAATGGGACTTGGAAATTTTTGGTTTAACCAAGATTTTATCAATACAACACAGTTTATATCTTTGTAAAGGGAAAGACTGTTGGATAATTACCTTCAAGATTGTAATGCTTTTTTTTCGAAAATTCAACAAAGTGTTTTTTGCACAAACACATTGTGTGTGACAATTTTCAAAAATTCATACATATTTGACAAAACCTATTTATTCTATATTGAAGAAAAATATTACAAGAATAAGGCTTTGTTCACATAACTTAAGTATAGAAGCAGGAAGATATCAGAAAATTGATAAAGGAATAGGTTATGTCAATTTTGTAGTAATCACTGTATAGAAGATGAATATCATTTTTTACTTGAATGTCCTAATTATGAAACTTTAAGGAAAAAATATATCAAACCATATTATTTCAGATCTCCAAATATGTACAAGCTTACTCAGTTACTCAGCTCTCATGCCATGCCATAAAATTAAGAAATAATGAATAATATAATTCATATGTATACAGTCATGTATTATATTCTTTTAGATATTATGATATACTATTACAATAGTAATTTTTCAAGTAATAATGGAAAATTGGAAATATATTGTATATCTGTTACAAGAAACAGTGAATAATATAATTCATATGTATAGATGTATCATATGCTATAGAAATTTTTCATGTAATAATAGAGAATTGGAAATATATAGTATATCTGTTGGTGTATATCAGTATGGGAGTCAGGCAGATGGACACTAGGGGTTCCACCCCCGCAGACTCTCACCTCTCGTCATTATGTATTTTTGTTTATATAAACTGATGAGCCATATGGCTTAAAGTTATTGAATAAAGAATTATATATAATATCACCGCTACAAATATACAGATGATTTTAGAAATGACAAAGAAGCACCATATTCACTTTTTTTCATTTTTGGAAAAAAGTTTATTTTTCCTGGTCTCTGGATCTTCTCTCCATTTTTTAAAAATGTGTATTCCTTTCTTTGAATTAAATTACACACATATAACCTTTCAAAATCATGGAGAGAAGACCCAGAGATAGAAACATTTTTGAAAAACGTATTTAAAAATGTACCATTTTGTACCAAATGTCTGATATGGACAATTTTCAAGTTATTTTTTTTAGCAAATCAAAGCTCAATTTCGGGAAAATATTTTCCTTTTCTGTTGCACAGGAACCCGATAAATTAAGAAAATGTTAAAATTTCATGTGACATGTCAATAATTTTTTTTTCACTTTTTAATTACCCCAAGATTCCTGCCGAATGCCAATCAAAAGCGCCTCATTCTTTATGCATTTTTGACGTTTGATGCCAGAGGAGCGTACTTAAGTAGACAGTTTGGCGTCTTAAGGGGGTTTCTTTAGAGAAATATGTCAAAAACTGAAAACAAAAACTTATAAATTCCACTCATGAAAAATTGTTGCAAACATATTAAACAACAGAAACATTTTGCAATAGACAAATGATAGATAGTCCAGTCGTTAAGTTAGCAGCAAACAATAAGTTGAAAAATTATCCAAACAATTTATCTGGAAACTAATTAGGTCACCGGATGATTACTAGGAGGTATGAGGATAATGGGAGGCTAAGACCCGGGGCTCTGCGGTTTAAAAACTACCATTTGAGTACCACGGGATTTGGTGGGACGTAGACGTAGTTGTATGGGCGAGAGCGCAGTGGTGTACTTTATAGGACACGTGTGGTTGACGTCAATTTGGGAATTGCAACAATTTTATATATATTTACAATTTACAATATTGTTAATATTGGCAAATAAATCGGGGCGTATGTGAATGGTCTTTTCACGATACCAAAACATTTGTCAATACCAACGTTTTGGAAATAATGGCATATTATATACACAAGTAACGATCTGGCAAATGTTCAATTCACAATTAAGAATTAAGAAGTGGTGCGTTAGCAATTTTGTCTAGTGTATAAATGTATATTTATCTGGGAATGTTTAATGTGTCATTAATGTCTGTATTTAGTAGAATAATCACTCCGCGAAATTCTTTATTTAAAAAAATAATGGAACTTTTACCCAAATTGCTACATTTTACTACTGCTGCAGAAACATCATCGTCTAGTCTTGAAAAATTAAAGCAAAGAAGCAAAGCTGGTTCACGGTTGACATTTTTCTCTTTTTCGATATCTGTAGTCCACTTTGCATTCAATCCATGCAAGTAGTACTCCAAAAATGTTGAAAACGCAGTTTTGCAAAATGGTTCGTCAAAAATAACGTTGACTTCTACAATTTCAAAAAATTATATAACATTTGAACTAAAAACTCCTGTAAATGAGAAAAGTGTATTAGGATTTATAACAACATATGGGGCCATTACCTCTACCATTACACTATACCATCTATAGGGATAGCTTCCTAAAATGATTTTATTTCCCAGGCGGGTTTTCCCAATTTTTGGACAAAACATCTTGTATTTTTATTTAATTTCACAAATATATATTTTTCCGAACATAACATACACTTATCGTAAGCTACAATTTAGCAATTTAAGGGACTCCAACTCTCAGCCAGGAAGGACAACTCTTTAATTTATAATTTCATTCAAAAAGTCTTTAAATGAAGCTTGAAAAGTTTATTATGTTTATAAAAGATTAATTAATAATTTACGTACCTTTTTTGTCACTATAGGTATTATCAGCTAGTATTATTTTGTGAATTTTTCCACATATATTGCCATCAAAACAACTTTTGCTTTTGCGTTTGCTGGTATCTTTCTGAGGGGACCTCGAACAATTACCTGCTGAATCTGTAAAAAATAGACAAAAAATATACTTTTTTTATAATCAAACAGACAACACACTTGTACCAAAAATGTTAATGAAGCAAAAAAAAAAAAAAAAAAAAAAAAAAACAAAAAAATCATACTCAAAACTCAGAGTCTTTTAAATTCAATTCTTTTTAAATTGAAACTTGTCTTATTTTCATAAAATTAAGACAAGTGTGCAATAAAAAGATAAATGTTTGATATTAAGATTGTAAAATTATACTTGGTTTTAATTCTTCTTTGTGTAGGTATTTAATTTTAACGAGTGAATGCTCATTAAATTGATTGATTTGGCCAAAGGTAAATCGCATTGTGTATAGGACCAACATTGTACCCTGGCCTCCCTATCTAACACCGAACGCCAATCCACTGGGCTACCGTGATCGGTAAGCTAGGAATTGTTGTTATCGTGATTGTGGAGAGAAAAAATATGAAATTTTACTTAAGTGGAGGAGGGACCTTTAGCTGACGAAATACCTGTCATTTAATTTTTTTCATATTTTGTATATATCTTATTTAGTAAGCCCCACATACTATAAAGCAGACATATCAATAGGTTTCTAGACTTATTTCTGAGATATTGAGTGACAAATACCATACCCTATAGTGTCTGAGCGGAGTTTTGATTCTCCGTGTTTCTGGGTCCATTACTCGGTCGATAATTGAATTTTTCAGCATAGATAAAAATATGGCAGCGGATACGTGTCTTTTAAAATATTTTAGAGTACGAATAGGGTTAAAAATTCGAAAAAGCAAGATTCTTTTGTAATACCACATCTAGAGACGGAAATTTACGAACTTTTTAAGACAACTTAAACAATAAAAAAATTAATTTGCAAAAAATCCTATCATTCAATATTTGAAAATTTACGTCGAAGTTCAAGTTCGTCATTGTATAGATTAACTGTAAAATATCGATTGGTGAAGCTGAGCTCAATTTTGCATGGGGCAAAGTTAAACGAGACATGATCATGAGAAAAACTTGTCATGTTTACATTTCTCGACTACAGGAAAACCCAACTATGACGTCACACATTTCTGCAAAAAGCGAAATAAGACATACCCATTTCTGAAATAAGCGAAATAATACAAACCCACAGAACATTTCCGTCAACAACCATGTAAAAATATTTTTTGCGTTCTGAAATTCACAAAATACCCCACTATGTACAGATAATTGCCCGTTTTTATGATTTTATACTACCCGTTTTTACCATGTATGATCTTACTGTACTAAGAGATCCACTATGACGTCAACGGCGCGCTGGACGCGCAGTGTAGGGAACGGAAGAGTGGATTAATCTATTCCGTGATTTGATAATATTTGCAAGAAATTTTAAATGTTTTCAGATATTTTTATACTAGATGGTGAACGCAAACAGTCAAAAAATTATACAAGTACTGTGGTTTCAATTTCGTTTTGTACATATTTAATCAGAGACTTTGACGTAATTCAACTGAATCACATGATCATACATCCTTCGTTCCCTTAATCCTTCCAAACAGACATCAGACACCAAGATACATCACTGTGTACCACGAAGTGGTAATTCATATTTTACAGCTTCTATTGATATGGTATAATTTTCTAAAACTGCCGCTTACATGTACCTCTGCAATTTACGATTTTTATATCATGCATGTAAAGAATTGGATGAACCCTGTATTTCATAATGTAGATAAAAATGGGGAACAACACTGATACAATAGAGTTATTCTATGCATGAAAATATATCAAGAAAGTAATAATATCAATAATCAAGCACAAATATACATGTCACAAATCCTTTGTACGTATTTTAATTTTATATATGTGTGTATTCTTTTTTAAATATGTATTATAGGTAGTCCCAACCTGCTATAATTATCATGTTCTTTTGTTTAAGTTTCTTTTCTTAAAATATCGACACGTTGCTGCTATCAATTTTGAACCTCTTTTTGTATTCTTTTTCTTGACTTGTATATGCCAAGGTTGCTCCAAAATTTTATCTTATCACTACTGGGTGGGAAGGGGCAGGGGTATCGGTGCGAACGCGTATGCTAAAAATAATAGTCTAAATTTAGCATCCATCAATCAAAAAACGCTTTTGCCATCTTTATATTGATATTAACTAAACTATGAATACATATTCATTGTTATAATTTCATATTACTTTTTACCCTTCTCCGAACTATTTTTTAATCTGCCTATTGATTAGTACTCTGTATGTGTACAATACCATTTTGTTATGTGCAAGACACATTTTTGACGAGCAGGACTTCAATATTTAAAATTATCTATATAAATATTATATCTGGTAGATATTCTCTTTAAAGCTTTTTTTTTTTATTATCAATTTATTAAACTGAATTACCTAAGTAAAATAAGAAAAGAAAATATTTGCTGGATAAGATGCCATTGGTATTTTTTGACGTTTGATGAGGATATTTTATTCGAGTGATTAAAAAGTCACAATGGAATTTGAGAAACATATTGTCGTAAAAATTTTCTGTAAATAAGTACCCGTTTAATGTTTTCAAAGGCGCATATAGCAAAAATTCTTAATTTTGAACATGATCTTTCTTTCGAGGCATTTTTAAATTGACATTGCTACGACATGAAGTTAAATACGTCAATGATTTGAATAAGAAATCATTTATGTAGTTACAAAGGGAAAGTCTCAAAGTTCTGTTAAAAATGAAAGTCGTATGAGATAAATGGAACATCTTTAATTGTGTGATTTGATATTGGCTTTATCCAACTAGTTAAAATGATGTAAATTTGCTCGGCAAGCCTCGCGAATATATACAACTCGTTGGATAAAGCCAATATCTAATAACATAGATATCCTCTAAATATCTTGACAAACTTGTCGTTGTCAATTTGCACGTGTTTTTTCACTTTCTATATGTGACGTCATATATTTCACGGTTGAGTTATTTTAACATTGATTTTAATGCATAAAAACTTATATTCTCAGAATCAGAAAAATTTTATTCAGAGTCGAATTCTACAACATAAACATAAGCTCTGTAGATCGTTTGACGGACATAATCTAATCAGTTTTCATTATTTTGGGTCTTAATTGTGGTAAAAAATCGCATAATTTGTTGCCCTGCATTTTATTTTTCTTTCAGCATTATAACTTTATTATAAACGTTTCTTACTGTATTACTGATCAATATCCCTACTTTAAAGTGAACTCAAAACAAAACAGAATCAAAACTGTTAAAGATGTGCGAGAAAGACATTGAATACAAGAACTTCCGATTTTCATTTTGGGGATATCATCATATGACTTTTAATGACACGTGAATTGTAAGGCTAAATCAAATGCGTTTTTTAAGAATGATTTTCAATTTAAGACAATGATACTCTAAAATACAAAAGAAATATGGAATAATTTTGCATCAAAACCTTACATAAAAACTCGAAACTTCACATAAAAACTATATCCAGTCGCCCGCGTGGCGCAGTGGTTAGAGAGCCTACTCTAGAGTCGGGAAGTAAGGAGTCAATCCTTTCGTAGCTGGTTTGAAGCCCAATATGGGACGTGGCGACCGGTTAATCAACATATAACCAATCAATCAAAACTATATCCAAAATGTTTTATTATAAGTTTGTGGTTGTGTAAGAATGTTACTTAATTCGTTACGTGTTTTTACATGTATCAATCCTCGACAAGGCTCTGAGATAAAAATTAATAAGCAGATATCTTGTTTGAAAACACTCATATCTAACCACAAGAAGTTGGGGTCCTTTTTTTCAATTTAACATTCATGGGTAATTTAATCAATATTTTATTAAGCTAGATTACATAATTTGAATGGACATCATGCATGGCCTATATAAGTCCTCTCCAAAACCCATGTTCTACATCTTCGAATCGAATACATGTATATACATGTAACAACAAATTTTGCTCCAATTAAATTTCGTACCGTCAGATGAATTCATATGCTTATGACTTTGGACTTTCTCCCGAACACCGGACTTGGATATTTTGTCTGGAAGAAAGAAGTTTGATTAAAAAGTTATTTCAGGATATAAAAAAAATAATTCATTTCAATAATAAAAAAAAAACAGACTTAATTTATAAAACTTCATTTGAATTATTGGAATATATTTACCTGGATCAACATATTCCTTCAATTTCATTTTTGCCGTATCATTTTCTTCTAAATCTTTATAAAAATCTTCACTTTCGTAGAGGATTTCAATGACTTCTTTAGCATTGTACTTTGATTTCAAATTTATTGGACATGCTTTGCTATTTTTTCCTCTTATGACAATAATAAGTCTGTTCTCGTCTTTGACATCCTCACCATTGGAGGGACTTTTGACGCTCTTGACTGGATATTCTGAATTTTCGGTTGTTGTCATTTTCTCTTGTGATTCTGAAATTCCTTCCTGAACACAACTATGCGTAGAATCAAAAGAGTTATCCCCAAGGACCTGATTCTGTTCGTATGCATTATAAGTACTTTCGTTTTTATTGTTAGTATTTGTTCCAATTTCCTGATGATTTTGAATAGTGTCTTTTGGCGTGTTCGCATTCCCGGAGCATTCAGAAATGTTTGTCGCTTTCTTATTATCATTTCCCGTACTGTATTCAAGTGTTGACAGCAAAACCGGATCTTTAAACATTCATATTGACAAAAAGTAGTTTATTAGAAAAAGTTTATGTTAAGGTACTCCGATCCTCAACTAGGAAGGATAACTCTTTAATTTATAATTTAATTCAAAAAGTCTCAAAATGAAGTTTGAAAATTAATTCTTCTCATACAACAATTTTCATTTTATACCTCTGAATGTGCTTCAAGGATCTTTGAGATTCTCAGACAGGTTTTATTAAAAGTTGAAATTTTTACCCCATAAAAGTATTTTAAAATGAAATGCTTAAAGAAATCCAGGTTCATTTTCATTTAACCATATAAATCAATGTATATAAACATGATAAGAAATAAGAAGTAATTTATGGTGTTTTGCAATGATAGGAAAATCTGAATACACTTAGCATTGTAAAATGATCGAAGTAAATAGAAGAAATTAATGTACCTACATTGTATAAAAATTGTGCAGTTTCTTCAAAAGCCCGGATACCTATAAGTTTTATTTCTAAAATGTGGTTGTTGATCAAATTTGAATTGAAAAATGCATAGAAGGTGCTTTAATTTAGATTTCCTGTAAATTAATTTGAAATTTACTTATTTTCACTATACAATGTGATTAACTTTTAAGATGAAGTTTGAAGATTCATTGTGGGTAAAAACACGTTACTCTGAGAATTCAGAGACATTTTTTTGTGAGCATCTTCAATTATTCAATGCCTGATTTTGAAGACCTAAGGATTGGAGTACCTTAAGGTCCTAGAAAGAAAAATATACATAGGATTTCATTTGGATTAAATTAAATACTCACTGTTTTCAAGAGCACAATTGATTTCTTGTTCGAAATGTGACAGAATCAAAGCGACTATTATTTCATCTACAGTCCAGGAAGAAGTCTGAGGAATGTTGGCATACTTCAAAAATTTCAGAAATAAATTTTTTGCTTGTTCGTTGTTTCCATAAATTTGGCACTCCCTCGACCTCTCTGAAATTTTGATAAGGTGTCAAAAAGATAGTGATGTCCTCTCTAACTCGTGCTCTGAGCTAAAACGCCCAATATCAGTCTCTAAGATTTGGGACTTTTTTTAAAAACAAATTTATTATTTAAAAAAATACAATTAAGGATATATCTTATTATTTGAAAATTTAATTTCTAGAAAAATGCAATTCATGATGTATCTAATATTTGAAAATTTAAACACTAAAATGCCTTCTTTGTTTGTAAATATTGAAAAATTTTGTTATGTATTAAAAAAAAACCTGCAACGATACAATTCCTATGCTCACAGAGAAAGGTATTTTTTTGTTTACATCTATGTCTATGTAAAAAATGTAAAAAAGAAGGAATAAGTAGCTTGAATTGTTCATCACTGCATGTTTTATTTATGGAATAGCCACTTCAGGCAACTTCTGACCTTGTCGTTTTCTTTATGAAACCTCTATGCACATATGTGTGCGTATTAAACAGTGCACCGACTAGAAAGGACAAAATTAGCCTATATATTCTGTAAGTTAGATGCAGACAAAGACATACCTGGAGTTTCACAATTATTTTGTGAAAATATTTGTCCCATTAGTATTTTCTCTTTAAATAAAGTAAAATATGCGTCTGAAATAAAAAAAAAACAACAAGAGGTCCATGGGCCACATCGCTCACCTGAGCACTGTGGCTTGGAAAAAGTAGAAATTGGTTCATTATTGAATTGTTTATATCCAAAAGTAGTTCCATGATCAATCATGGCTTTGATATTCTTGATAAGATGATTTTTAAAGAATTTTCCTAATATAAGTTTCTATGTAAAACTTTGGTCGACCATTGTGGCCCCGCCCTACCCCCGGGGTCATGATTTGAACAAACTTGAATCTACACTACCTGAAGATGCTTCCATATAAATATGAGCAATCATGGTTTTGCTATTCTTGAGAAGATTTTTAAAGAATTTTCCTATATATTTCTATGTAAAACTTTGGTCAACCATTTTGGCCTTGCCTTACCCCCAAGGGGGGGGGGTCATGATTTTAACAAACTTGAATGTACACTACCAGAGGGTGCTTCCATACAAATATAATCAATTATGGTTTTGCTATTCTTGAGAAGATGCTTTTTAAAGAATTTTTTTTTATATATTTCTATGTAAAACTTTGGTCGGCCATTTTGGCCCCGCCTTACCCCCGGAGTCATGATTTAAACAAACTTGAATCTACACTACCTCTTGATATCACGTGAGTTTCATTTTTCCTGACCCAGTGGTTCTTGAGAAGAAGATTTTTAAAGATTTTTCCTTTATATTCCTATGTAAAACTTTGATCGACCATTTTGGCCCCACCCTGGCCCCGGGGGTCATGATTTGAACAATCTTGAATCTACACTACCTGAGGATGATTCCACATGAGTTTCATTTTTCCTGGCCCAGTGGTCCTTGAGAAGAAGATTTTTTAAAAATGCCATTAATTTTTCATTAATTCACAATTATCTCCCCTTGGAAAAGGGCGTGGCCCTTCATTTGAACAAACTTGAATCCCCTTTACCCAAGGATACTTTGTTGCAAGTTTGGTTGAAATTGGCCCAGTGGTTCTTGAGAAGAAGATGAAAATGTGAAAAGTTAACGACGACGACAACAACGACGACAACGACGGACAAATTTTGATCAGAAAAATAAAGCTCACTTTAGCCTTCGGCTCAGGTGAGCTAGAAACCAAAGGGCTTTATGGAAGATTTGATCATGTGCTAACCCGTTTTACATCTCAATAAAACTCAAAAAATGGTACCTTATTACTTATATTTACATTTGTGACTTATTCATACATTATATTTGCCTGATTATTACTTTAACGTGTGAAATGCGTTAATTTTTCAAACCCAACAGCATGTATGTAATCCACTAAACGCGCGTCGACCCTTTATGACGTCACAGAGAAATTACGTCGAACGTTTATCCAAACGCACATCTATGACCTCTTGACCCCGTACCTGTATTTATACAGTTATAAAAACGCTTGGCTTTAGTAGTGTTATATAAAGGAAAACATTTGCAAATGTAAATATTCTAAAATATTACCTCTACAAATAGTCATAAAAAATCCACGTATCTTAATTTAAGACAAAACTGGGAGTGTTTTCTCCTTCTGTCTTCCGCAGCGTGACTGTGAAGAGCAAAGAGCCTAATTCTGATTTTGGATATTGTGAAATTCGGAATATCAAACCCGATGCGACAAATTTAAAGGCTACGAAAAAAACCTGTGACTAAAAATATACAGCGGTCTTTCAAAAGAGATATATTTATCGAAATTTAAAAAAATAAATGCAATGTTAGGGTATGAACAATTATACAGGTATAAACAATTACATCACCATGGTCAACAAAAAGGGGGTGTGATTGCACATTATCTGTTTTGAGCTCGGTGTTGTTTTGGCATTAAGACATAATTAAAAACAAATGCTAAATATATCTTTTATACAACACTCCAATTGACTATGACATCAAATGCTGTATGACGTACTGGTATCTTAGGAAGATTTTAATACCGTTTTTATAAATGTATAAATTTCAATGAACTTGACATGCTATGGTGGACACATAGATAGAGAAATTATTCACACACACAAAAAACATAAATCTTCAACTTGTTAGAAAACATTCAGAGCAGTATCATAAATTGTGTAATTGTATGGAACAAATGAACTCCCTGTTATGACCTCACTCTTCCCTTGGGGCCCTGATGTGAACACTTTAAAATCTATACTGCCTCAGGAAAGTTCCACATAAGTTTCAGTTTTTCTGACCAGGTTGTTATTGAAAGGAAATTTTTAATGATCCCAGCCTATTTTCGTCCATTTAGGTCACCTTAGTTATGCTTAGGTCACATTTCCCGGCCGGTAGCCGTAGACTGGTGGTAATCGGTGGTAATTCGTGGTGTTAACGATGCCCCAACATCGGTCCACATCGGCCTAGTAGTCCTTAAAGTATCAGTCACGTTATCCAGCGATGGGTATACGATGGGCAACCAATGCGTTTTATGATAAAAATGGCGTGGTTGCCGGCCGGAAATACAAAGGCCCAGCAATGCATTGCTATTCATAAAACGATGTTCTAAGATAATCGGCCGATGTATATTACATCGCTCATACATTGGTGTACATCGTTCGTACAGCGGTCGACTACGGGCCAATGTTTGGTCAAATATCGACCGATGATCGGCCTTATCTGTTGAACACCACTCAAGCCTCGATTACCTCTGATTCAACGGATATTGGACGATGCTCGGCCATACGTCGGCCGATCCTTGAAAGATGTGGTTATGAGGGTTGTCGACAAGAAGCGATGTGAGACATCGTTGGAGACATCGCTGAATTCAAACTACGAATTATTTCCTACCGATGACCCCAACGATTCTCAAAATGGCATCAGTCACCGTCCGATCACTAGTGGTGCCCGGCCGGCAACCACGCCATTTTCATCAAAAAACGCATCGGTTCCTCATCGTATACCCCCTCGCTGGATAATGTGACTGATACTTTAACGCAGGTGACCTATTGCTATCCGATTTCGTCCTTCCTCATGACTCGTTCGACGTCGGTGTGTTAACATTTGAACATTTTCAGATTCTCCTCCTTAACCAATTTCAACTCAGTCAGTCCAAGTTTTAATTTTTCTGTGTCGTTCAACCTTCGTTCATCGTCCAACCATCGGAAGACACTTTTTAAAGTCGATTGTCGATTTGTGGACATTTAGGAATTGGGGTTTTGTATAAATGTCGGCCGACCTTCGACAGTGGACCATACGATGATTTGGCGACGGTTGTCAGACCTATAAATATTTATACTTCTCCTGGAAGCTCGTAACTATAACTGATGTTTACTTACATTGGGTAAATATATGAAAATAACAAATTCAAGTACATATTCTTG
Organism: Saccostrea cuccullata; assembly: GCF_032062105.1. Taxonomy (NCBI): domain Eukaryota; kingdom Metazoa; phylum Mollusca; class Bivalvia; order Ostreida; family Ostreidae; genus Saccostrea; species Saccostrea cuccullata. Next base: position 88,647 of record NW_026919632.1, read on the forward strand.
GTCTTATATAAGACTTAAATATTTTAATCCATTACCAATCGTGTAATTAACTGTAAATAACATTCTTTAAAATCTTACTTCTAAAGGCAGATCACTCTAACTGCATAAAACTACCCTTTAGTGTGCAATGTTGAGAGCTTTTATGTGCCTAGGTCACATTTAAGCCGATGGTCGGGAGACTAAATTTTTCTGGTCTTGTCGGCTGAAAGAACATGATCGGCCGAAACAAGTATTAAACCCCAGTCATATTTCCAAAAACAACCAACGGTCGAAGGTTTTTGAAGCAAAATTGGGATTCTTCTGGTGATAGTCGGCAGTTCATCAGCCATTGTCTTGTCCGATTTTGACCTCTTTTTTGTCGGCCGATCATTTTTGTGTCTATCGGTCCAAGTTATAATTTTTTCTGCGTCGGTGGCCGATTTCTTTAATTGAAGTTATCCGTCGACCAACCTTCGATCATCTTCTGACCATCAGCTGTCAGTTTATTAAGTCGGTCCTCCGTCGTTCGTCAATAAGGGTGTCCTAAATTTCGGCCGACGGTTAAAATCAAACTGTAGCTCAGAGCTCGATGATCGATCGACGATTGGCCGACTTGTAAATATTTAACATATTAAGGATACATAAAGTAAACAAAATTTTTAATGCATATATATATATATATATATATATATATATATATATATATATATATATATATATATTGAACGGAAATAACATAAATAATAAATCCTTAAGTTATAAAGAAATCTGGAGTATTCTTTGCTGCTCAGATATGCGCCATTTGTCGTTTTTATGCAATTCTATACAAAATTTTACATACGTATTCAACATTGAGTCACAATCTTACAAAAATCTGCCACTTTGTCTAGCAAATATTACTCACGCCACCTAACCGAATATAGATCTACCAAAAATATTGTTGATTTCTAAAGAAAAAAAGAAGAATATTTTTTGTGTTATTTATCCAAGTCATCAGTGTTCCTAGGAATTAATGTGACTGTTCCGTGTCGCCCGATACTCTTGTCGGCCGATCATGTTCTTTCGGCCGACAAGACCAGAGAAATCTTGTCGCCCGATCATCGGCTTAAATGTGTTCTAGGCATTAGGCGACACAGAGCAGTCACATTAATTCCGAGGAACACCGATGACTTGGATAAATAACACAAAAAATCTTTTTTTTTCTTTAGAAATCAACAATATTTTTCGGATAACTTCAATTGAAGAAATCAGCCACCGACGCAGAAAAAAATTATAACTTGGACCGATGGTCGCAAAATTGGTCGGCCGACAGAAAAGAGGTCAAAATCGGGCAAGACAACGGCCTGATGAACTGCCGACTGTCACCCGAAGAATCATTTTTTATTCAAAAACCGTCGGCAGTTGGTCGTTTTTGGAAATGTGACTGGGGTTTTAAAGGCATTGGTGTTCCTAGAAATTACTGTGACTACTCTGCATCGCCCGAAAAACTTGTCACAATATCATGTTCTTTCAGCAGACGATACGATAAAAATTTGGTCGTCCGACTGTCGGCTTAAATGTGGTCTTGGCATAAAGGATTAGTTTGCAAAACTGTACCCCCTTTTTTACGAGAATATTAAATCTGCAAAAATTCTGGTTATTTTTTGCACCTTGTGAATAGTGTCGATGGTTCGTATCAATTGTTTATAATTAAAAAAAATACTGAATTATCTTTGAATTTAGAGAACCTTTCATAGCAAAAGTCGGCCAGATTTGTGACTATATGTTGTTTTATGAATAGACTATGTGTAGAAAAGGCGGGTCTTAGACACGAGAGGATATTGATGTCTGAGGAATTGACTGTCTGCGGTGATAGCGTCATATGTTATTGCAAGTGGGTGATTGTCAGAGAGTATGTTTTGTTGTATCTGGACCATAGATCCAAAAGCTTTTGCTTAAAAAATTCCCCACCTCTTGTTAACTAGAGTATGTTTTACAATGTTTCTTATTTATTTTCTTATAGCATTTAATCTCTATAAAGGCGACACTTCTTAATTTACGTGTAATTTAACTATCTATAGATATTTTACGACTGGCCAGAATTTTGCAAGTTATTTCCCATTGGTCGCCATATTGGAGGTCCAAATGCTATTATTCCTTCATTGTTCAACCAAATTTAATTTTGTATATTTGCTATTTTAAATTGGGAATCATTATTTTTTTGAAGTATATAAAGTTTTGAAAGCCTCCTTTATTTGAAAGAAAAATTGATAAAGATTTTCCATCAAATATTTCTTCAACATCCTCTTAAACTTGGTAAGACAAAGAGGAAAAATCACCGAGTCAACCTCCAATATGGCGGCCAACGGGAGGTTACTTTTGTGAAATTTTGGCAAGTCGAAAACTATCTATTACGTAACGTTGCACACGTCCTTCTATTTTTTTTTGAGCCCAGAGTCTGTTTTCCATTTTTTTCATTTCAAAAGGACGAGAAATATTCATGAATTAAGTAAGCTTTGAAGATTGCCAAATGACACGACGAATAATGTAGTGAATTAAAAATATGATTAGTTTTACCCCAAACCAACCTAATACGTTTAATTCGCAATTTAAGGGAAATACTCACTGCCGAAATTCAGATTTTTTTTTCGTTGTGCGCTGGAGAACCAATACTTTTGAATATAAAAAATCTCTTTAAAAAATCTCTCTTAAAATGTCTTTCAGTGTGACAATTTTATTATTATTTTTTTTAAGATATAAGAGACCCTTTAAGTTTTATGCTAATTCATTTATCTTTTGTGAATTTTATGTCAACGGCTATACATGTTTATTGTCACAACGTGTTTGCATCACATTTTGAACAACAAAATCAGTTTCATTGCATGTTTGTGTTATACAATGAATATTACAAACTATTCATTTTAAAGTTTGCACAAAAATTGTTAAAAAATCAATTAAAATTTTGGACAAATTCTTGTAATTGAATATTGTTTTATTTTCAAAATCTACCCAACTGTTTAATTTTAGATCTTGAAACTATGTAATTTACATAGAGAAATTCTCTTCATTCTTAGATGTTATGAATACAATGAGTATATTTAGGAAAAAATCATATCGATTAGTAAAAAACTTACTTTTTCGTATCCAAAAACTGAAAATTTATTGAACATGTCAGGATAAAATTGACATTGTTGTTTCTATTAATAAAGGAATAACATGAATAAAGCCCTTGTTTTCATGAATGTTGCAGGATAACCTCCATGGCCAAGAAACGTTGTTCGAAAGATAAAAGCCGAGACGGCAGCCAAGGCTTTTATATTTCAAACAACACTTCTTGACCGGGGAGGTAATCCTGCATCATTCACGAAAACAATGACTTGATATCTTTTCTACTAAGAGCTCTAAATACGACTGATCGTTTTCCCTATAAAGAAACGAATAAGGTCACCATGTCTCAATTACGCTGTTCCATTTAACAGCATAAGGGAAATTTGTTTGCTTACCTATGTATGGAATGCAGACGAGTTGAACTTTCGTTGCATTAAAAATAACTTTTATAATTATAGACTTTTTCGTAACATATATAAATATACGATATATATCATGTTTCTATTGTATTGCTTTAATTGGACTAAAATTACGTTGTTTTAATTGCATGGGGCGGTCCGTGGAACAGCCCCGCTTAGATATAAAAACCGACATTCATCAGCAACTTTGTGCAATTTACAGTGTTCAGATTGCAAAAGTCGACACATCGTTGAGGTCTAAACAGGTACATGTATTTCATTCTACAGTCAAATATACATTTGGATTGTACATGTTTGATACGTGTAACTGAGCTGATAATTTTTTGATGACGTTCGTGATTTATTGGAAAATAATGTTCTTTGCATCTCTCTAATCTCGACAATAATCATGGTACAATATTATATATCTTGATCTTAATCTCAAAATTAACCTCACAGCGAGCAACATTAATTTTGTTTTAATTTAACGATACTCTAAACTAGTCAGCACAAGGTTTGAAAAAATGCTACATTTATGAGAAAATTCTTTTTTGTTTGTTTAGATTTTAGGTCCCCGAAATATGTCAATATTTTAGGGTGACAAATCACATTATACTTAACCTGCATTGTGTTGCAATATTGATTCAATTTTTTTTTCTCATTTTTTCGTGTGCGTAGAATAAGACTACTCAGTATTTTCTGAAAAAAAGTATATTTAATTGTACCATTGTTCAATAATATACACACTCCCCCATTATTTTTTGATTTGTAAATGTGAGTCATTCATTATGAGAAAATAAAAGAAAAACCTGTAGGAAAATATTCAATATTAGGATGACATAATCTTAAGTGTGCTTTTTCTGTATGCTACACAAAGATATTGTATTTAAAAGGTTAAGAGATACCCTTGTGTATAAAGAGATTTCATTTAAAGTCCCTGAAGTTTATCTTCTGTCCTATTTTCTAAGTTTTAAACATGTTAGACAAAAAAGTGTCCCAATTTATTTTGAAGTATCATATTCAATGTACGTGTATCTGAGAGGTACATCGTTGCTTTTATACAGGAGCATATGCACAAATGAACTTGTAAGGCTCATCTGGACAGTTTCTATAAACAAACATATTTTCATACATATACGTATATCAAATACTGATAATAAATGATTTCTTTTTTCTCTGCTTGAAAGTAAAAGATAACATTTGACATAGGTGAGCAGATATAGTATATATGTTTATTATGTGACAAGTAAGAAAAGCTTTGGGTCATTCTCTTCTTTTCAAATTTGTAGGTGCGATAGAAAACTATATGTAGTTTTGTAAGTTAAGATAATCTGTTTAAGGCCAACTTGTAAAAATACTTAATATTTTGTTTGATTTTTTTGTATAAATGTACCGTTTATCAAAGTAACAATGTAATGCAATTATAGGTATGTATGAAATAACACCATACCTTTTCCCCGGCTGCGCTATATGTCAAAATTAGCATAATCTCCCGCATGCGCGTAAGTATCACTTCTTTTTTTAATATTCAAAACTAGCTCTACAGGTAAGTTTTCTGCAAGAATTAAGAACGATTATTTGAATTTTTTGTGATGTGTAATATTATTGGGTTATTGGAGAATTACTTGTACTTTAGGTTTAAGATTTATACTGAAGTTTTGTTTTTTACTTGGAGGACTTGTACGGTATATTGATTTTTTAAAAGCAGAGGAAATGATATTTTGCAGTGTAGAGCAATTCCTTGAGGGGTTTTTAACTATATCCGGGATCTTTCAAACCGAAATAAAAATTAAGGACCTGTCTTTAAAAAAAATTATCTTCAAATTTTGCTCTGTGCTGTCAAAGATATCAATTTGAACAATCAGCTTTGGTATAAAATATAAGAAGTACAATAAATCAACTTAAAAACAAAAATGAATAAACTTACATCAAAGATATCATGAGCAAAGCCAAGGTATCAAAAAAGTAACTCTCAGTTGATCAAACAATATTCACTGGCCCTTTTTTGAAAAATAAGACATGAACGTGAAATATCCAACCTGAAAAGGCATTGCAATACAAGATTTCGAGCACTCAAGCGTTCAAAGGTGCAAAATTACAGAGAACACTGCATTCATACCTTTTTCCCGGCTGCGCAATATGTCAAAATTAGCATAATCTTTCGCATGCGCTTAGTATCACTTCTTCTTTTTTTTAAATATTTAAAACTAGCTCTACAGGTAAGTTTTCTGCAAGAAATAAGAACGGTTATATAAATTCTTTTTTGGTGATATGTAATATTATTGGGTTATTGGAGAATTACTTGTACTTTAGGTTTAAGATTTATACTGAAGTTTTGTTTTTTACTTGGAGGACTTGTACGGTATATTGATTTTTTAAAAGCAGAGGAAATGATATTTTGCAGTGTAGAGCAATTCCTTGAGGGACATTTAATTATTTCCGGGATCTTTCAAACCGAAATAAAAATTAAGGAACTGTCTTTAAAAAATGTTATCTTCAAAATTTGCTCTGTGCTTTCAAAGATATCAATTTGAACAATCAGCTTTGGTATGAAATATAAGAAGAATGATAAATCAACTTAAAAACAAAAATGAATAAAATTACATCAAAGATATCACGAGCGAAGCCAAGGTATCAAAAAAGTAACTTTCAGTTGATCAAACAATATTCACTGGTCCATTTTTAAAAAATAAGACATGAACGTGAAATATACAACCTGATAAGGCATTGCGATACAAGTTTTCGTGCACTCAAGCGTTCAAAGGTGCAAAATTACAGAGAACACTGCATTCCTATTCATCTCGACAAGAAGACCAAGATTGAAAGCAATCTTTAAATCTTAATGTAAACAAGATATTTTGCGTTGTCAGGTCGGTATATAAGATCCCATTGCCAAGGTTCAATCAAATTGAGGGAAGTGAGATTAAAAAAATAATCATAATTAGATTTTTTCACCTTTATGTGGAAAGGCTTTATGATTTTTTTTATGTTTCTTATTTAGCCTTTTAACCTTTTCTGTGAAAAGACCTATAGAAATTGGTAAGGTAATAATAATTATTATTATATACCCGCCAAATGTGTTTTTGTGTTTCAAGATTTATCTAAGCCTTTATACATTTTTGAGGTTGACTCTGTGTACATGAAACTTGGTCCATTGAGGAGTTATTCTTTTGCAATTATAAGATAGTTATCCCTACTCCTGTAAAACCCTTAACCATAGAAATACCAAGCCATTACCAATATCTTCGACAAGGGTTATAGATGATCTGATGTATTCAATGCGAAAGAATTCATCAACACCTTTAAGTAGTTATTGCGCCTGAAAATTTGATTTTTTTTTTTACGAAGAATTAACATTTTTCTACATGACAAATCTTAGAGACATGGAACCAACTGCATTATATTCTTTGACCTTTAACCTTGAAATTTATGTCAAAGTCAAATATCAAGGTTGATAAAAGTTAAGCACTTTTTATAGCGCTTTTAACTTTCCACTCTATATCTATCTTCGCATCTTTAATAAAACACTATTTATAAGATTCCATTCCTGTGCCTTTAAGGTCACTAACGTATTTGAAACAAAATTTATTTTAGTAACTTCTCTTAAGCTATTTCTGGTTACTTTTTATTCAAATATAACTATAGAGAGTTAAAAAAGGAAGATGGCGGAAACAAGATGCTTCTTCTTTAACCTGAATTCTCACCGTGCAAGGAAGCACACAAGACATGACATCTGCATTCCACTGGGGCTGGTCTGAGGCTGCACGACGTGCCGTGTTCAAGGAGTTCCAGCATTGTTTCCATCCACCTCCATCATCCGTCGACATATAGTCCTGGGGCGACCTCGCTTTCTTCTCCGATCAGGTGTCCATCTAAGGGCCATAACAAAGTAATCAATGGGATTCTTATTAGCACATGTTCGATCCAATTTAATATCCTTCTCCTCACATCGCCACTGATGCTTTCTGCTTCTGCCATCTCCAGATCTGTCTTGTTTGGATATACGCTGCTGCCATCTGACATAAAAGATCCTTCTGAGGCACTTGGATTGAAGGATGCCAATTTTCTTTTCCTCTGTCTTGGTAAGCTCCCAGGTCTCACATCCATGCAGAGGACAAGGCGCTTAAAGAGGAAGAGTTTTTATCTTTCCACTAATGTTTGTGATGTTCCAGATGTTAGCTGGCCTCTTAAAGGATGCGTCGACCAGGACAATCATCTTCCTGATGTCAGCAGTTCTTCCGGCATCATTGGTGACATTGGCATCGAAGTAGGTAAAGCTGTCCACTTCATCGGCTTTACTGTTTCCAACTGGAAGACTGATTTCACTCCTGCTATTTATCTTTATCAGTTTGCTGCACTTCTTGGTTTTCAGTTTCAACCCAACTTTTGCAATGTTTTCTTCCAGTTTTTGTTTTAAATCTTAGACTGAATATGGTTCATTGCTGATGACAATAGGGCAATGTCGTCCGTAAAGTCGATGTCTTCTAATTCCTGTTCTCTTTTCTCTGGCAATCTGTTGCATCACCAATTCTATCACTTGGAGGAACAGCAAGCATGACATGCAGCATCCTTGTTTGACACCGGTCATTACAGGTAAAAGGTATGTTGTCTCCTTGTCATCAATCAGAGCACTGATCTTTATCATAGAGGGTTTTGATCATCGTAATCAGTTTTCTGGGTATTCCATTTTTCTTCATGATGACCCAAAGTTCCTCTCTATGCACCGAGTCGAAAGCTTTTTCAAAGACCACATAATGGACGTACAGTATAGCATTCCACTTGTTGACTTGGTCCAGGATGTTCTCGAGGGTGAAGATCTAGTTGACAGTCCCTCTCCCTCTCCGGAACCCTGCCTGCACTTTCCTCAGGGTACGATCTATAATAGCCTGTATTCTGTTTATGATGATCCTGCTGAGTGCTTTGCTGGCTAGGGGGAGCAATATGACTCCCCTCCAGTTGTTGCAGTCCTGTAGGTTGCCTCTTTTCAGAATTTTACACATCAGTCCGCTGGTATTTAGGCACCTTTTCCACCTTCTATATCCGGCCAAAGGTGCGCTACAATTTTAACTGCTCCTCTCAAGGTCTTCCTTTAACATTTTTTTAGTTATTTGATCTGCTCCATGCACCTTCCCGTTCTCAAGAGTCCTCATTGCAGTTCTTATTTCCTGTGTGATGGGTTGCTCAACCGAGATGTCTAGCACTTCTTCATCATGTTCATCACTTCATCTCGTGGTGGTGACTCTGGGGTGTCTCTGTTTAGTACCTCTTCAAAATGTTCCCTCCATCTGGCAAGCCTCGCTTCTTTTTTTTCAGCAGCTCTCCATCCTTACTTCCTACCGCTGGTGTTTGTTTATTACTCTTTAAGATATTTCAGCAACTGTTATGTCCTTTCAAAGCTATTAAAAAGAACTCATTTTAGTCCACTAAGATTGAACATTTAAAGGTTATTGCCTCATTCACATGGAACCTTTTTATCACTACTCCCCCGTAAACATAAACAATATAGATGCCAAACCTTCTTAAGTGTCTTCAGGGAATTAACCTCTAGACACAACTTCAATCTTTTCAGAGAGAAAGAATCTGATGACCCTTTCTATAAGTTATTTCCCTTTTATTTTTCTGCACTTACTGTTATATACTATAGCAGTTACCTTAAAATTAAAAGTCAAAGAAACATAGAACCAAATGTAAAGTTACCCTTTACAATTGACCTTGAGTATTTGCCCATTGTTCAAGTGGGAAAGTAGAATGTTTCAGGGACTGATATCATTTCTTGTTTTTGTGATAAGGATAGAGGTATCTGAAAAATTGTTCTGGGAGAATTGATGTTTAGAAGAGGATTATTTCATATGCAAAGTAAAAATCAAAATATCGAGTAAAACATATATATGTATTATGTGATAGAAAGTTTTCGAATACCGGTATATGGATTCTAATTTTCTAGAACCACAGTACCGAAGTTAGATTGATTATAATTAAGATAAAATTGAATTTAGTTTGTACTTACAGGGAGAGCTTTGAGAGTAACATTGATATTGCAACAACCCCCATGTTGTAATGATAGTAAAATGCAAAGAATCAAGGGAAGTTTGAAAAGCAAAATTGAAAGAAGACCACAAGTGCTATTTTCTTGCACTTGATCAAAACATCTCCCTTTTTCTACTTCTATATACTCTTTAAAATGAATACAAATAAGATGACAGTAAATATTCTTTTTGGAGTTCTTATACAAGAATTAATTAATATCTCTTCAATTTTGAGCATAAACATATGAAACAATCTTTGATTAAATCAGAGTATGTCATTAAAAAAAGAGATAGGGCTTTCTTTCTATGTACAGTGTTAAAACGCACTTTGAAAAATTAAACACTTTAAAAAATTTTCTAAATGCGTAAAAGTTGTCCAAAATTTGACGCACTATGAAAAATATGTTCAAAGTGCCTCAATTTTAAAGCGCTCAGATTTATTTTTAAAGTGGGATTTTTTTTTTCAAAGTGCGTTGCCACAGTGCAAGCAACTGTGGGTGAAGGGGAACAAAATTGCGAATTTCATGGCCCCATCTCCCTTGAGGCTTGAAAGTTTGTATAAACAAAACCAATAAAATAATCGCAGTTTTTAGAATTTTTTTTCTAATTACTTGACACCAAGCAGTCAAACCGTTGGTATAGTTGTAATACGAACTGAGTCCTGTACCACAATTTTTGAAATAAATGGACAGGGAGGGGAGCATGGGTTCTAGTGCTAAATCGAGGCTATATAGGTTATATTGTGAAAGTGCATTATTACCTTGAAAATTTTCTCTGCTCCTGGATACTAAACAAAGGCACTTAAGGTAGGACAAAACACCCGTGGATTCTATTTTAACGCATTTCTTAAAAAGTACTGGAGGAAAAAAGAATGATATTACTACAATAACAACAACGAACGATCCCTGGAAGAAAAATAATAAGTTTTGGCATATTTGCGTTATATTTTGTGAAAAATCAGAGAATCCTATATATTGGTCACTTGGGAGCTTACATTTTGGAATGAGTTTACGCTATTTAAGTGCTATAAACAAGCATGTAACAGTCCGTTATAAAATGCAGTGCAAATTTTGTTCCATATGGAGTAGAGGGGTGATATTTGGATACATATATAAGGAGTCTCCATTCTTTATATGCTACAAAGGTCAAGGTCATATTAAGAGGTCAAAGGTCAAATATTGTGACGTCATCTACTGAATCTTTTAATTTTTTGCAATTGAATTTTTTTTAATCGCCAAAATATCTGAAACCACCGGTTCAATTTTCGATATTTTTACACATTATATTCTAAAACCCATTTGAATCATTCTGTTGATTTTTGTAAAAATTGAATTACACAATTTCTCTTAAGAAAACTTAAACTGTCCGATATTTACATTTGAATTTTCAGTTTCTGACACAATGTATGTTCTATTTTAATTAACATTTTACCCAAATTTTCCAGTATAATGTGACTCACTAATTTAAAGTAACAAAAAGGTTATCTTTATTAAAATATTACATAAATTTGCTATAGATCAATAGAAAATTCTAAAATAAGGTTCATTCTCATGTCGAATGTCCGATTTCACAATCTTCTTACAGGGGTTTGATATGCCATATTTCAGACAATGTGGGCAAAAAATGTGCGGTTGTTTCATATTATATAAAAAGAGAGATTTTGTACCCAAGAACAAAATATCAAAGTTTCAGAAAAATTGAATTTGAGGAAAAATTTGACTTATCTATTTGGTCCTACCTTAATGCAACATTATGATGACAAAGGGTGTCACTTTAAAACTTGTGAACTTCATGACCCCTGAGACAGGGGTTCTGGTGTAAAGGCGGGGTTCTCTTGATTATATAGTAAAAATGCGTTGCCTTAATTTTTTGCAAATCTCTGCTACACAGCACAGTTAAGGTTACAGTAAGGAGGCGGGGCCTAATTTATACGAGAAATGTTTACTATGACGTCACGCATAATACAAGGTCTTCAAAATACCACAAAATGAAATAATTTGCTATTTCAAACAGCTGGATAGCTGTATACTACATACAAACTTACTATTACATGCAGTTTTGTCATTTGTTAAATCCCACATAACAGTATATAAATAATGCATCGATCGCAATGCACTTGTCAATATGACGTCATCTTGCAAAAATGACGCACTTTTTACACAGTCAGAGGCTGATCAACTCACATTTTGTACAATGAAAAATGTCTTCTGTTCTCAAATAAAATATTATTTGCGGTAAAATAAAAAGCCATTAACTTGGATGTGATGTTTATTTTAGTATTTTATTCATAAACTGAACGTGCATTTATCAGACAAGCGATACTGTCGTGTGTTTGTATGCAGATTCAGGGCCCTAATAAATCAATTTATTGCAAGGGTATACCCTCAATGTATCTTGTTAAAATTTTACACATAAACTCAAGAGGCATTAAGATATTTGAAAAGTGCTGCGAACCTCTTGAAATCTTGCAAATAATTTAATTATAGCTATATTTAATGTAGTTGACCAGCAAAATATTCAACCTGCCGTCCAACAAATTAAATTTTACAATTTAAAAAGGAAATCGATATAGGTTCGCATCACTTTTCAAAAACTACATATAATGTTGAAAAGGATTATAAAATAAAATAAGATTTTTAGTTTGGTTATGCCCTTGCAATATTGAAATTTATAGATGACCTCTAAACTGCAAGTATAATTGCCAAAGTCAAGTGACGTCGACATACCATGACAAGTCTAAATAAAAAAAAACCTAAATGTCCCAAACATGTAGATTTAAACCAAAGTACATTTTTTGATATCAGTGAATTCCTAAAAAGATTCGCCCATCCTAATAAAGTATGTATTTTTTATCTTAAAAAATCGCCGGTTATTTCCATTTGTAACCTTAACTGTGCTGCGTAGTTGTTTTTAAATAAAGTAAGTGCATACATAATTAAGATGAAATAGGATGAGACAGGATGTCTCTTACAAAGTTGCGAATTTTATGGTCCAAGGATCATGGGTTGAAAGTTCTTGTGTAAAGAAGTGGATGTATGGTTATATGGTGAAAGTGCGCGGGAACGTAAAAGAAGCATTTTCATTATTTTTTCGGGAAATTTAGACCTTTAAAAGAAAATGAAGTTTGATAATTCACCAAAACAACAGATACACGTTAACTATTATCGCATAAGGATAAAGTGTCTAACGCAAAACGTGCACTATCATCACAGCATCACGTGATTTCGATTAATATCGAAATATTCCTTAATAAAAAGCTAACAGAACAACTGTACCCCGGAGTTTAATAATTTCTTGGAATAAAAATCTAAAAAAGCACTTTTCATAAACTACAAAGTAATATGCAGAAACAATTAATAGCTTGAATTTTTAATTTCAACTACGGTATGCCCTTGCGATATTGAAATTTTTAATGACCTACATCCAGTACACTTACTATGCATTCATCACGTGACTGTTCATCGATTGGACTAAACTTCATGCAGTACAGAGTGGGTTATATTATGCTATTTCCATAAGTATTTAAGTTAAGATAATTAAACAGCTTAATTAAAATAAATTCAGTTTTAATAAAATCCCCCTTTTTGCACGTCTATTTTCCTTTGATTTCTCATAGTAGGCCTTAACAGTGCTGCGTACACCACAGCCACACAAACGTAGGACATATAACATGGAACGGAGGACATAACACAAAATTGTAAACACATTAAGTTACACATTAATACGGAAAGCTAGTTTACATACAAATTATTACCCACATAAACCACCAAACATGAATGCGGGATAATAATGGGGTTAACATCACAGCGCTGCATTACAGAACTTGTATTAAATGCTTTTACACAATAATTACATTATTTTACATGTAACTTACACTTACACACAGTACCTTTTCTTACATAGTTAGGTTATTGTTTAGAATCATAATGAAACTAAATACTAGAATACTAGAGCGGATACTATCCATTCATACTATTCACTATAATATTTACAGAACATACAAACTATACAAGCAAAGGAACATTCAAACGAATAAACTAAAATTAAAATACGTTGAAACAACAATGTTATCCCAGGACCGTTTAGTTATCAAAACAGAGAAGAACATGTAACTAAAACAGAAGTCAGTGTCTATAATAACTCTTTAAAATATTTCAATTTACAAAACTTTGACAGTATAAAATTGGACAGTCAGAGCTCGTGAAGCTATATCTCGGAAAGCCGGTTTTAAGAAGGCCGAAGCCTAAACCCGGTGAATTAATACCGGTAGGGGGCAGGTACCAAAAAAGGTGTTCGAATAAGAGGTCCAGCATAGGATAATTGAAAGAAACTACGGAACAATGTTAGAACAATAAACACAGTAATCAGGCTAAGTGCATAAAAGTTATGATGAGCAATGGGGCCTAGCTCTTTCAAAATAGTGAATGCCCTGGCCTCTGGTTTAAAATACGAATTGAACTCAAAAGTTAGGAAGTTGTTACATGATGCTTAGATGACCTTTAAGGCCAATGGGTTTCTTGTTTATTTTATAATATAACCTAGAAATTGGATAATTTACAAAGAAAATGTGAATTTGAATATCGGAAAAGTTTAGCATATATGTACAGTCCTGTGCAGTTTTTTAGGCTCGCATTATTTTTCGCAAAAATTAAGCCATTTAGTTCACAATGATACCATGCAAAAATGTGCAAAAATGTATAAAGGTAACAAATTAAATTTAAACAGTGACTGTTTAACTTTTTTTTTTAAAATTTTGTTTCACTTACTGTAAAATCATATATTGGGGTCAAGTTTTTTTTCGAGGTTTGAAGAAAAAATGTTCGTTTGTGGGGATTTGAATTCGTGGTTTTCAAAAAATGTTTAGAAGTACTACATATGAAATGTTACATTTCCTGTTGGTCTTGAATTCGTGGGTCTCTCCATACCTCAAAAACTACTAAAATTAAACCTTCACGAAAATTAGTGATTTCACAGTACTTAGAATATAATTCGCACATTATTATTTGACTGAATATAATATACCACTGGCTGATAAATATACAAGTTCCAAAATGTTTCTTTTTTTCATAGTTGTTTATTGTGAATTGTATCCTTTCTTTAAAGAGCAGTCTTTTGGTCTTGCCTACACATGTACAGACAGAGTACAGCTCATATAACTTAAGGTTTCGTCAAAGGTCAACATGTCCAAAATTTTATTTTTACCATAGCCCCAAAACTATGTGAGGTATAAAGTAAAAACTTTTACAGTTTATAAATTTTTGATTGATTAACAGATAGAAAGTATCACGAGATTAAAAAAATAATTTGAAAAAATATTAATTGAAAAAATTCTTCTTAAAAATGCATATATTTTCAAAAAATACACCTAATTAATTCTGGGTTCTTAGTGAAAACCATCATTGCAGAAACAAAATATGTTTATCAATGAAGGGCAAGTTGGACTTGGATAGCCTCTGGAAAGTTGTTTTCCCTGTTTATTTTGTCCAAATGTTAAGACTTGAAAGTGAAAGTACATTGCAAATGGCGGGTTCTACAGGGGTCTTGTCTTTATACATGTCATACTTTCAATAACAACCTTTCAGGGACCATTCAGGTCCAACTTGCCCTTCAGTGATAAACATATATTATTTCTGCAATGATGGTTTTCACAAAAAAGACAGAATTAAGCAGATGCATTTTTCTTCAAATATGCACATTTTCTGATACACTTTTTCTAAAAAAAAATATATTTTTTAATACATTTGTTATCAAGTGATACTTTCTATCTATTAATCAATAATATATTTATAAACTGTTAACGTTTTGACTTTATACCACACATAGTTTTGGAGCTATTGAAAAAAATATTTTTTTGGACATGTTGATCTTTAACGAAACCTTAACATCAGTATTTCTCCTTTCATTGACATTCATTTCATCTGATATATAGCATAATGCGATATTCGTCCCAATACATAAATTCAGTTTAAAACCCAAAATGTTAAGTAATTTTCCTTTTCAAACTAAAAATTTACTATTTGATTAAATAAAATAGGATTAAACTAAATAAGATTAACAGTACCTCATTATCCACTCTTTGCCTTTTTTTTGGCAGATCTGTTCATTTTTGGTGCCCTATTTCAACAAAACTAAGGCAAATATGCTAATCGAATGAAGCTTTGAAGAAGTCAATTCAAAATATCAACTTCAAACATATAGTATTAAAGAAAGCTCAATTAATTCAATTTGCAAACATTTATGGTAGGATCATATAACTGTTCCATCGTACCAGTTATTAATTAAGACCCCTTTAAAAAGTCGACTTTGAAAGGTCCTGTATCCTTGAGATGAACTTTACTACTAATGTTATTGTGCTTTAAATTCAAAACGAGAGCTCGAGGTTATAAAGTGTAATTGGTTTTATAAATAAAATGAACAGTAAACAGGTACATGTAGATAATTTTATTTTTTACAAAAACATGTTTCATGAAAATGAGTTTCCAGACCTTAATCTGAAAGATTTTCATGATTTTAAATAGAAAAGTGTGTGGTGGTGGTTGGTTGGGTGTCAGAATTACAAATACAATATAATACATATTTTTCTTGTTTTTTGAGATAATTAATGATGGCAATTTTCCAAATCGCCGATACGCTTGTAACAAATGAAAAAAAAAATCTTCTAAACTGACAACCCTTTGTTGCTATTGTTTTTTTATGCACAAAGTGAATCGTACAAAGATCCAATCATTGAAGGAAACGCAACGTTTACGCCAACTACATGTTTACATTTATCTTCGAACATATGGTACAGATCAATCTATGATCGATATTAAAAAGACAGCAAAACTGTTTTTATTTTCAAAAAAATCAAAGATAAGAAACTAAGAATGATTTCACGGGAGTTTGTAATTTGTTGTTTACTTGAAAATGCGTATAATAAAATTTAGCCGTTGCCAAGTTTAGAACACCAGTGCTTCGAGGGTGAAGAAAACTAAAAGAATTTATAAGGCATTTAAATGGATACTTTTTCTTTTATCAGAATAATACCTGTGAACACATGTACATGTGTTTTATGAACAGGAAATCCTCCTGCCAATTGAATTTATCGATAGTACAATTAAGAAAAAAGATTGAATTCAACAATATTGACCATGACCATTTTTATCTTGAAAAAAATCATCATTATTACCTAATTTTTCTTTATATCATCATATTTCACATGCATTTGAAGTGACCCTGTCTTGCATATTCTGTTGCACTCCTGACATCTGATAATAACATTGTTGTAAAAATTACATCTCATGAATAAATAATACATTCATAGTTTGTAAAATCAGTTTAGAGTTTTGATAGTTTTCATCGTTTAGGGCAAGTTTTTAATATTTTAAAGATTATATTTAATACATTAAACAACCAGAAGCATTCTATTTATCATTTTTTCTATATATTTATTAACATTAGACCAAGAGCAAGAGCCATTTTATGCATTAAATGGCCCTGTACTTATATCAATTAATTAACTATCACTATCTTTCCCATTTCATATATCAAAATAAAGTAGACTCTTGGTGTTTCATTTTCTATAATAAAATTTGTTTTGAAAATCCAGATATTAGAAAACAAGTTTGCAATGTTCTTGAAATTTGCAGAAAACGTGCGTATTTGACTACATTTAGCAAAGAATTAAAAAATGACCACAGCCCACGATCCAAAAAATAAAACATGTTTTTTGATCTTCAGAAACAAAACTTCCATTTTGTATTTGCATATTTTGGATCGGAGGTTGTGCTCTATATTAAACATTGAAAAATTGCTTCAACTTTAGGTCATTTTCAAAGGAATTTAAAGGATATGAGGAAATGACGCATTTTATGACGTCATAATGCATTGGCTAGATAAGAAATTACGTCACGATTAATAGATAAGTGGTCACCAACACTCCAAATGAAAAATACTGCATTTGCAACCTAAACTGATCGGTTTTGATTTTTCAGAAATTCTCAGGGCCAAATAAGACTCAAAGTGGCTCTTACTCTTTGTTCATATTTGTTGCAATCATATCCAAGAACATAGGAGTCTTGAAAGTGGAATTGTGAAGTGAAAATTAGAAAGGAATTTGTTCTGTTCTTTCGGTTAAGTTGGGGTGGAATTACTTGAATTTTATGACAATGTTTTGTGTGTTTATTTTTAACTCTAAAAATAACCGTAAAAAGATAAATAAAACATCTGAATTGATAAAATGAAAAAAATATGATTTTAATTATGAAACTGTCAATAATTTAATTCTGAAACGTACAAATTTATCATTATTAATTGTTGATAATAAATGAATATAAATCTTTTTATCATATAACTTGAATAAAAATCAAAAACGTAATGCAATTCTAACAAAAGAAATATAGATCTTAAACATCGACATACCCTGTAATCGTTGGATCTACTGGGTAAAAATGGCTTTATTTTCCAAAATTCAAAGTCAGAAAATTATATACTGATATAAGCTTTTTCATGTTTGGGAGCAGAAGATCAAATGCTTCTCTCCTGACATTATTAGGTATGCACTTATACCTCACTTTCATCAATGCTGGTTGTGATTTATATAACATTTAACAGTTGTAGATTGTTCATTAGTTATTGCTTTACACTTTGAAAATTCTTTATCTTACTAAATTGTCTTTCAGATCTATCTTTTTTAGCAACACTACATTTTTTTCTGTAACACTCCTAAACTGGCATAACATTTTTTTCAACATTAGCCATGACCACTACTTGATCAAACAATGGTTACTGGACTAAAACTGTAAATCTCAATACTTTGAAAAACGTTTCGCGAATCAAGTTATCAATTATGTATTTTGCAGGTGTTTAGATACTTTCTAAAGACAAATGTTGAGACATAGAAATCTATTTTCATTGACTTTATTTTTAGTGTGGTTTGATTTATATGTGTTTGGTATTTTCCTTAATTCACCCAAAAGCAACACAATTCGCCCTTTAGTATATTTTTGAGTAACCCAGAATTCCACGATTATTTAACAAATGAAATTTTTTCATAGAAATAATAGGAAAAAAATACACAATTTGAATTTTATTTACGAAATGCATCAACTATGTTTTTGTGTCTTTCCGATTACCATCAGAGTTATTTTTTTCAAACGTAAAATTCCTGTAGAATCCGTGGTAACTTATACATAATACAATTATCATTTTCATTTATCTGATTTGTAAGTTAAAGCCACGTTGGTACTTCATTTGCTTACCTGGCGCCAATAATTATATAGTCCCAGTTATTTCCCATGTAAATATCTTTGTCCATAAATATATCTAATATATGACTGCAAAAAATAATATCATAAAGGACACTTATTAAAGAAAGTTTTAATGAATTCAAGACAGACTGAAGTA
Source organism: Saccostrea cuccullata (assembly GCF_032062105.1). Classification (NCBI taxonomy): domain Eukaryota; kingdom Metazoa; phylum Mollusca; class Bivalvia; order Ostreida; family Ostreidae; genus Saccostrea; species Saccostrea cuccullata. Next base: position 107,521 of record NW_026919632.1, read on the forward strand.
CATTTACAAGATATTATAAAGTGTTGAAAATGAATCACAACTTTACTTTTCTGTTAATCATGTCTTCATGTGCTAGTAACTTACTTGCAACATGTCCGTGAATAACCCTTTATCTCGCTATTGTCTCGCTAAATCTCGCCAGAGCTACTGTTAAGAGCTACTCTGAACTCGTTGAGTCTTAAAATTAGCAGACAACAGAAAAATAAATGGTTTCGAACACTTCAGAAGGGGTAATGAGATAAGTAATATATAGGAGGTTTATCTCGTCATACCTTAGTTTGATAATGTTGTTTTTAATTACAAGAACAATTTGACCTTAATATGTGCATAAGAACTCCCTGTAAGCTCGCAAAACTGTATATATTTGTATTTTGTTTTCTTTTCCTAAGGTCTGATTTGTTACCCGGGGAGGACACAATGGGAGAAAAAGGTTTGGTCCTATAAATCAAATTAAAATGCTTACGTTCACCTTTAGGTAATGTAATGCAAAGACTTTTAACAGGTCTGGGCGGCCTCCGTTTTTGGAGGATAGCTAGATTCAATATGGCAGCCAAATTTTTTACCATATATGGAAATCGCAATGCAATGTCGGATAGTTTATCTTCTGATTTCAGAGGATAGGACAGGTAATTTTCAAACGCCACATGCCTACCTTTAATCAAAAAGTGCAAGCACCAGAGTACAATTAAATAAAAGATCAGACATTAAACTATCAATTGTATGTGGCGATTTGAGATTCTATGTCTAGAATTTTTACAATACGCTTTCAAAGCTGGCACTTCTTGCGCTTCATTTCTACTTAATATTTCTTGTTATTTTGTTTAATTTTTATGTTTTTTCCCTATCAGGACAAATAAAAAGGCACTTAAATGCTCAAACAATACATAAATAACATTACTTTCATATTTCTTTTAATTAAAGATTAGAGGAAAAGGAAACACAAAAGAAAACCTACTGTAAAGACAAAATACACTCTGCCTGATAATTTAAGCAAAGATAAAATAAATATTATTTAGAGAAAATAAAAAAAGAAAAATCCCACTTTTTAGCTGTGCAGCATCTAAACTTCCGCTAGAGTTCTTAGATGAGGCCTCGACGGGGACCATGCATTCGCAGTATATATATTTCCACGGACAACGTAAGTTTCAGTCAGATTAGTTTTGACAACGGGTAGACGCAATTGAATTTAAGTCAGTCTTAACTGATAAGGGGGACGGTCTAACCTTGCTGTAGATGGAGATTGATCCTAATTTATTTCAGGGGTCTTAATATTTCAGTTTTATTAGATGTATACACATACAACAGTATAGAAGACTAATACAGAACGGAAAGTAGCTCCGCACACTAGCTGTAGTCCCGTGCAGAAGAGCAAACTTCAAAGAAAAATTCCTCTACCGTCTTATTAAATGAAATAATAATGAAACTGAATTTTTCAAAAATATGTTTTTTAAAACTTTTAAACTTTTATGCTGTTAACACATAATTATGGTACCGGAAAATGAGGTTGGCTATAATTAATTTTCAGACAGGAAAGGGTCTTTAACAAAGCTTTCAAATGAATAATTTATTGACAGCAAATTACCAAAATTTGTTTAAATGATTTAAATACCTATATTTAACCATCATCGTATGAAATTTAACCTTTTTTTTTGTTTTGGTTGAAAAATCAGAGTACGGTACATAAACTGATACTTGAGATGCAAGAGTTGCTGTTATTTGTTTTGTTTAGACTGCCCTTTGTTTTGAAAAGTCCGGTAGGTGGCGACACCTCCATCCTCTGTTTCTAGAGGATAAAATCTATCCTCCAAAAACAGAGGCCGCCTAGACCTGTTTAAAGCATGTTAAACATTTAATTATGCTCACCTTCGAAGAGGGAAGCATATTGCTTTGCTGCTGTCTGTCGGTCTGTCAGTCGGTTTGTCTGACGGTCCATTTAGTTTCCGTTCATTTTCTTCACAACCATATGCATTGCACATACTGAAATGAAATTTGGTTTACAGATATATAAGATAAATTTTAGGTCATATTTTGTATTGAGTAAGGTCGCGTCATTTTTGATAGAGTTATGGCACTTGGACTTTGGAAAATTCCAATTTTTTGCAGTTTCCGTTCATTTGCACATACTGAAATGAAATTTAGTATACAAATTTATCAGATAACTTTTTAGTTCCAGTTCTGTTTTGGGTATGATCGCGCCATTTTTGACAGAGATATGCCCTTTTGGACTTATAGTCTATTTATTGTTCCTATATATATAATCTATACAAATGCAAACAGCTCATAACACTACATATTCACTGGATGTTAGGCCGTATTCACCGGAGGGTCATTGCGCGTGCAACTGCATTGTGACATCACAATCAAAACCGCAAAAACGTTGTAAACAATCGTTGCAACAGCCGCAGCCAATCGTGATATTTAAGCAGGAACAAATGATAGACAAACCTATAAAACACGGATGTTAAAAACTGCAGTCTGGACATTTTTTTTATTTTCAACGACAGAAGTTCGCAAATGAAAACGGTGTCGTTTTGCAGTCTTCAATGCCATATTTGTTTAAATCCAGACTATGTACAATGTAATAAAACAATAATGGACTCGTTTGGTTTTCACCCAAATAGAAGTGTTTTGGTTGTCAGAGAGTTAACTTAACAGTTTTTCAACCAATCATGACGGTGACGTTGGCGCATAACAACGTCACAACAAGATAGGAATTTTCATCATTCCACCTCGATTATTGTCAAGGCATTATCACTGAAACTTAAATTTATACAGCAGACAATCATACTCAATTTGTTCACCCTAAATTGAAAGAAACCCTCTGCTTTAATTTGGGCCGCGAGCTTGGTCACTTTACGTCGGTTTTATTCTCAAACGCGCACGTTCGCGTCGTTTGCGTGATTTTTTTTAGCATGTTGACACTGGAAAAATGTAGCTATTGATTGTCGAGACTTTTTTACAAACATTCACGTGTACCATACCTGCTGGGTTCTGTACATTCTATCCTAAATCGAAAATTCGTGGGATTCGATTGGGCGGGGGATTTGTTTGCTTTGGAATAATACAGCTAATCTCAACCATTAAGACTACAGTCGGAAGGGTTGAAAACTAATGCTATGAAAAAGAATAATGCTCTAGTGAACTAAATGCACAAGAAAATCAAGTTTGTTACTGATGCAAAGAGGAGATAATGAGATTTTTTAGTTTTATTTTATTTGGGGGAGGGGGTTCGACATATTGATATCAATATCTCAGGAATTATCAGTAAAATCACACAAAATTTAGGTAACTTGTTGATTAAAGATGAATTAGAATGTATAACAATGCTGAAAAACATATTTGAAATAATTGTTTGAATTTAACTCAAAAGTTTAATATGCGTTTCTTTATCCTTTCAGTATATATTGAAGAACTCTGAGTCTGAGAATTGAAAGCGATTAACAGGGATATATGTTTACATTTTTTCGGAATTACTTTGCACATACCATTTCATGGTTGAATTCGACTTTTCCACTCGGTGAGCAGAGTTTAGACTCTGTTTAAGGAGACGAAAGAAATAAAGACAAACATACCATGCATGATTGTGTAGATAAATTATCGTTGAAGACAAAGGTGTAACATTTTGTCAGTGAATTTCTTCTGAAAGTGAAATGAGCACTATTCTGGGGGAGGGGGTACTCTGTGTTAACCGGAGCTAGTTAAATTTTTATACCCTGTGTTATTATTATGTGATGGATAAAATTCTGTTACTGAAACAAGTGCCTGCGAATAACATTAAATAATTTTTGGAAACATTTACATTTAACTACCGTTCACGGCAGCTCAGTCGGTAGAACGCTCGTTCCGTAATCGGGAGGTCGTGAGTTCGTATCTCGGCCGCAACTGACCTAGTCGATAAAATGGGTAGCAACTGTTCCTTCGCCATGCGCTCGACACTTGAACTGAAAGTTGCGGATCCTTCGTATGAGACCTTAAAAACCGAGGCCCCATTTCAGCGGCATGCGTTGGCACGATAAAGATCTCTCACTGCTCAATGGCCCTGAGTGCCGAGTAATTAAAGGTCAAATTTATTTGAAGCCCTTCACCGGCGTACGGCGACGTTTCCATATAGAGAAAAACCGACATCTTAAGAACGAACGTAACTCGCCCTAACTTCCCGTATCTCAATAGTTTTCTCGGGATCAGTGATTGCACCCATATAAAGTTTAAAATCGGAAGAAATATGTATATGTGTAAAAAAGAACGGATAGTGTTTTAACAACTTTGAAATTGAAAATTGCTCATGCCAAACTAATTGTAATCACTTACAATGTTTTTAAAAAGCGAAAGATTAGAAGAAAATACACCATAATACCTTAGACGGATTAGGAAACACGTTTGTCATGCGTCAGTGATTAAACGTTTACAAACTACTAGTACTCGTAGTGTGCGTCTTGTTCATATGGGGAAAAGGTTACGTTTTACAGCTTGAAAAAAAAAAATAAATCCGTGCAATCAAGTAAATAGGTAGCACTATAAAGTGACTTCTATTGAGAGAGAGAGAGAGAGAGAGAGAGAGAGAGAGAGAGAGAGAGAGAGAGAGAGAGAGAGAGAGTCTTTTTTAAATGTATTAAAATAACACTTCAAAGAAATTAACGAGCATTCATTATAGACAGTATCTTCTTAGAGGATGTATTAAATGACGATCTTAACTAAATTATCTTGGGTTGCTTTTATTTTATAGCGAGCGCAGCGAAGCGACGCTCGCGAAGCGAGCTCAATAGACTAACGTGTAAGAACAGAGAAAATTCGGATTGAAATCTGTACATACGTCAGCCAAATTTCTCTGTGCAACATTCCCAGAATTCCTGCACTACCCAATGTCCTTTGCGCGAAATAAATAAATAATAACGTAAATTAAGCATAATTATATCAGACTTTCAGTTTGTAGAAGTCTTTCAAAGAAACAAGAAATAACTCTGCAATGTTTTTCGACAAAAATTGCACTAGTTCTATAGTTTCAAACAGACGCTCGGCTGTCTCCGTAAGCTCCGACGAGCTTTGTGACGTCGTATGACGTCACAGCTAGTCGAGAAGTCTCGTGCAGCTTGACGTTCGAAGTGGCTGATCTCAAGTGTTTATGGTACAACTGCGCTCGTCCCAACGGTCACACCGTAAAACATATTATATGTAACAGGTATGAAGCAAGCAATTTCAGTTGGGAGGGGGGGACAACCAAACTTTTTTAGTTTAGAGTCACTACCAAACAATTCATTGGGAAGCCAAAATGAAAGATTTTTTTATTGATGGGGCACAAGTATACAGTTTTCTATAACATTACATTGTTTATTTATCGACTTCATGGGGGGGGGGGGTTATCTCCAAGCCCTCAACCCCGTTCCTATATACGAACACGTGTACATGATGTATATCTGTTTATATATGTGGATTATAAAAAAGGCTGAAAAATATGCATTTATGTAGGGTGTTGCATTTTTCTTACTAAAGTTCTTTTGTTTGTCTTAAAGTTATGCTCCACTATGTCACTGTTTGTTAACTATGCATTAATCGTCAAAATATAAAATTAGAAGATACACTTTATACACAGAGTTATTTTGACCGAAGGTCCAATATACATATAAAAACAATGACAGAAATTATAACTTGCTTTATTTGTAAGGAAAGATATATATTCACAGTCTTGTTGTAAAAGAAAAAAAAAAGATTGATTCCAGAATACCGACAAAAAAGATACCGGACTTTTAAAAGTGTGAATAATATAAAAACGTAGTTGTCACTCTTTATTTAAAAAATCATGACCGTAGTATCTTAAATAACCTCTAACATTTAAACTGTAAGTATCAATTTTGTATGTTGTAAATTGTAAATGTTATTAATGAAAGAAAGCCAAAAAATATCTTTGGACCCGGATTTATATATAGTTCAGGGATTGGGGGAGAAGGGGAGATAGGTCCTATGATGGCATGCTAATATGGAAATTGGCCTCATATATCTTAAATTATGTCAAAAACATAATTCCCTAAACTACCATTTTTACGCCCCCCCCCCTAACTCTGAAAGTTAAGGATATTAATTTCGGTCTGCCCGTTCGTCTTATAATTCTGTCCGTCTGTTATACTTTTGTTTCAAGCAATATTTCGAGAAGCCTTTGAGCTTTTACAGTGAAATTAAAAAACAATAGCTTTGGGTCTTGGATGTTAAAAAGGGGGTCCTGTTCATTATTTCCCGTGAGAATTACTGTAAACGTATTACATTTAGCGTGTACGATATTTGGCGGAAATTGACTCTTGAATAAGTGAGCGTAGAATTGATTTAGCCATTTTTTCATAATCTTATTTCTGTGCATACGTGCAAGACATTTAGCTATGTACTTGATTTAGCGGTTGCTGCGATCCGCCACAGCCGCTAAAAAGAATACACAGCCAAATATAATATGTTTACAGTATATGAAGATTTTTAACATACATGTTTATAAGAAGAAGCCTTATCAACCGACAAATTACAAACGGGCATCCCCCTGGATTTATAATATTGCAATTATACTTGTGTATTAAAGCCACCTTAATTTTATTTTTCGCAGCATACAGTATTTTGAACAAGAATTTCTTTAAAGTTTTTGGGTTTTTGCTATTTAGTTTTAGCTAGACCATAACTCCTTATTGTCCCGACCGTCCTTCGTAAAGTACCCCCCCCCCCCCCCCCCCTTTTCGACCCCTACTAGATCCGCACATACTATTATTTTTTATTTCATGCCACAGAATAATATTTTTTAAATTTTCCTTTTATTTCCCTTCTGGAACCCCTTTGCTCGTCTAAATGTCCATTAAAATGTTATTCTAGCGTCACGGTAGCGACTACGACAAGACGTGGCTTTGAGGTATCTTGTGGGGATTTTATCCATAGAAATCTCAACAAAATTGAAGAATTCAATAATGCAACCGAGAATACATTGGACAACAATGACTGATCCCCGTTTTTGGTTACGTTCGTTCGTAAGATTCTCTTATGAGTGAAAAATCCTCGAAAGGGGACGTTAAACAATATACAATCAATCAATCAATTTACATTTAACTTATTTATGGTTAACAACAACAGCATATCGATTTTTCTTTTTAAAAAAGGAGGAAGACATACGTCATTGTATGCATTGTATACATTGTACTAATAAATTTTGGAAATTATATGAAATAAAAAAATATGGACTCAATGCCCGGTCAATATGCATTTATTATGATTCAGGATGACAGATATTGACCTCAGATACATGTAGATGAATGTATACTCCATGTCTCTTCATCAATATCTGTCATCCTGATTCTTTATAAATGCGTAATGACCTACATTGAATCCATATCTGTATAATAAAATATGCAAATTTATATTACAGCATCAAAGCAACAATTACCTGATCTCAAAGGTAAGTGTTTATCGTTCGTTCTCAATATATCATGCAAATTAAATGAATGGTTTTTTAAAGCAATTATTGGATTTGGATACTAGTATAAATATATCCAAAACCAAAAAATAAAATAAATAATTCAGTGTCCGGTAATCAATATTTAAATAAAATAAAAAGGCAGCACTTGTCAAAACGTAAGCGCTTTCATTATTTTCTTCAGACGTTTTAAACAATTTAAACTTGTGACGTAATAACGTTACAATACTGATAGAGGAAACTTTTAAATGAGTTAAAGGAAAAGAAAGCATACTTTGCAATCATTTTAGTTCGTGGGGGTCAAAGTTCAAGGGAAAGCAAAATTTGACCTGTTCGTGGGGACGTGGGTTACTCGTAAACCCAATGGTTCGGGGGGTGGGGGGTTGGAAATTCGTGGGTAAAGGTGACCCACGAAATCCACGAAAATTGGTCCCCCACGAACAAAGATGATTCTACTGTAGGATTAGCATACAAATGTCTGTGTTGTACAAACATATAAAAGTGTCTAAAATGAAGGTTTTTAGTGATGGTTTAAACTGTTTAAAAAGTATCTTTCATTGTCTCGTCTTTGCACTAGATTGTTTGTATAAAGGTTGTTAAACGGAAAAATTGAAAATTGTCCCCGGTCACATATATCAAGATGTCCGCTTACATTTATTTTTCGGTATTCAGGTTGGTAAATGTGCCGTTTGTGTATGCAGGGACGTGTACATAGTGTGGTTCTAACTTTCCCCAATACAGAATTGTCTACCTCCTGCACATGTAATACAATATATTACGTTTTTAGATACGCATGTGATGTCTGCCATTACGGCATTATTCCCGAAATTAAAGGTATTTTCAGTTTTCATGTAATTGCAGGTTCCACAACGGAAATCGAAACACTTGTTCACTGAATGTAATTGTTGCTGATGGAATGAGGATTTGCATAATATCCGTCGTAGATTCATTGGTTGTCGTTTGCTGTTGATAAACTTATATTTTCTAACACGTTGACCATTTCCTCATCGGTTAATAGAACGTTGTTTAGTGGAAGAGAGGTTAAGTTTAAATTCTTATTTTGGATTGTCAGTGGTGACTAAAGGTAATATCTTTAAATCAGAAGTTTGGCTTCTGGTTGGATTGATAAGGTATTTTCTGTCCAGTTTTATTGCCTCTTTGATTCAGTCTTCATGATACCTATAGGATAATACTGTTCAAGGAAAAAAAAACATTTTTAATTCACTTGGAAGTTTATCTCTTATCTCTTGTCACTAACTATAGTGCAGATTCTTCTTGCTAAGTTATAAGGAATTGAGCGTTTTGTATGGCTAGGATGGCAGGAACGAAAGTGAAAGTATTGATGGGTATCTGTTGGTTTGTAGTAAATATCAATCGATAAATGCTCCTCATGTTTCGTTATTGAGATATTACATTTTTAAGTTAACACTATAGTAAATCAAACTTTTCACCTTAGTACATCAACGTTTAAATAGAAAACACTATAGTAAATCAAAGTGTCAATATTATCACTATAGCAATGAAAGTGTCAAATAAAGTTATCACTATAATAAATCAAAGTTTTCATAGTGTCAAAGTTATCACTACACATGTAATTAATGCAAGTAAACTATAGTTATTAACTTGAGTATTTTTTGCTAGGGTATCTGCTTTTGTCCGTTGTTGTTCGTAAACTTTTGAACATTTTAACTTGTTTTCTGGACCTGCGAAACCAATTTCAACACTGGGTCAAACGTTTTGGTGTTACGTCGAGTAATGGAAATGCATGACATCCTTATGTTCTCTTGGGCATTCCAAAATTATGGGTTTAATGGCCCCCAGGGTAAGGGTTCTGGTGTAAGTGTGGGGCTTTAATGATTATACAGTAAAATTCATGAATTCTTTCAAATATTCTCCTCTGCTCCTTGGTATTTTGCGAATAATCTAAGTGCATGTATATATCGAAGTATCTATTTATATAATTTATAATAAAAAAGAATCATTTGCTTTGAAATCTGCTTCTGGGTATTAATCAAACATCTTTAATGGGCATGGGTGCCTTTTCCAAAATTGTGTATTTTATGATCTGTGGTTAAAAACACAAACCAAATTCAATTGTTGGAAAGTTTTTAAATGATACTCAGGTGACCTTTTTATGTCTATAGGCGTCTTGTTTCAATAAAAAAAAACCGTTACATGCATACACAACGAAAACATTACTTACGGAATCTCGTCTTTTCTGCTTAATTGCAAGTGGCATTGCATTCGGAAAAAAGGATGACCTCATCAAACATTAACAAATATACTGCTACTATTTATATATAATATAGTGTTGTGTTTTGTATTCAGTATGCCTAGTCAGGGTTTGACACATGATGCACGAGCCGGAGGCGTGTGCACTACGTATCAAACCCTGACTACTATTTCGGCATAGTGATCGCAAAACACAACACTATTGTTATTAAAATGCTGACTGTTGCATAAAAACGACAGTATTTTATCCATTTCCAATATTTCATCACCTCTTTAGGCTATGTGTTATCATCTTAGTACACATGTACACCTGTTATGACGTCACGTTGTACTACATTACGTCATAATCTTGTTTTCTTGTTTCATGCAATTAGGGAATAACCATCTTCTAATTTGGTATTTGTGACCGTTAATGCTGATTTAACGGTCGCAAACTGTGTTTTACCGGCGACGAGTAAGCGGAGCCGGTAAAAAGGATGTTTACGACAGTTAAATCAGCAGTAACGGTCGAAAATACCAAATAAGAAGACAGTTATTCCCTTTCTAATGCAACCCATGGATTTTGTTTGTGGTTTACGTGTTATTTTGTTACATGAAATACCTCACGGGACATTGTGTTTTTGCGTCGCTCTATTATGACGTCACAATAAAATGCTTTCTCTCTCGTTAATTCTCGTTTTACTGCTTTAAACATCAGTGCATTAGTATATCAAAACGTGTTTTACAAAACAATTGCATAAGAATAAGGCATAATGTATAGATAGGTTCAACGAATGTTAGTTATGTGAGTTTGAAATAATTGAAACTAACTATATATAAATATATTAAAATACGCATTCACAGATATTGGCGACTGTGGTGTAATTCAAGCACGTTATTTAATTAACTATATTCTCATGCATTAAGTAAGCCATGGTCTATCAAAATTTCATTCAAGTCTGAATGCCATGAAAAACGGTCTTGGTTTTATACTGTAACAGTTTCAATGGAAATCGAAATTAATATAATGATAAAAATTTCCTTATGCCAATTAATCCCTACTTTCGTTAACAAATGAAGAATTTAAATGTTCAACGAGTACTGCTAGAAAAAATTCAAACTTTTGACCAAGATATACAGCGATTCTTTAAATTATTGCATGCAGCGATTTGTGTTGAAATTAATGAATAAAGCTCTGAATATCCACCCCATTCCCTTACTACATTTTGTGTTGTTTGTCACGCTTTAAGTTTATGAAAGACGAAAACATTCCTTTTAATATGTCTTGTGTGAATTCCATTTTGGAATTAAAAATTGACGTGCAAACCTTTAAAAAATTTTGTTAGGAAAGGCATACCTCCACTATGTTTGTATGACTTTGTATTTTGCAGATAAATTTGGCTACTTTTCATATATTTTTATTCAACATATGGCCAAAGGGTATCAGAATCGTTGCATGATCACCCTGGCATGATCTGTGTTAATAGAACATGGTTATCAGATCGCAGTTGGTCGTAATATATCCAAAAAACCCATCAGAGGTATTCAGAAGAAAAACACCGCAAGAATGATTCAAATTTGATATTGAATTTAATCATTTACTGAACATTTTATTTGAATGCAGAGTATAAAAATCTCGCATACGTGCTTACTGTTAATAGCGCAATTGTACAGTAAATTTCCGTTATCGATAGATTACCTGAAGAAATTTGAACGTGTGATGTCATTGACTCCTGACTGGTTAACAGATAAAGCATATCATTTAAAAAGATAAAGATCTTGCCATAAATTTTAATTATTGAATGTTTTGCTAACAATCAGTACATTCCTTCAATGACTGCAAGATATTAATATCAGAGAGACATTTCCTTTGAACAGTTAGCAATACCCTATGTTTTATTCATCAGAGCATTGACCTGTTAATAATTAATTTGAAGAATGAAAAGTAATGATCTTGTATTAGAAATTACTATTTAGTAGAAATATTTAAAGAATAAACAGGAAACACGTGTCGTGGTTAGTCGGTATGATCGACCAATAGTACTAGTCGAGAACTCGAATATTCCTTGACATTCCTAGTAATTATGATATCAATTTCTTTTTATTTGACATTCATTGCGTTTTTTTCTCAGTGAATTTTAGAAATTAAAATGATGTAGACCATTATATATCTTATTGTATTTTCAAACATTTTTTTCTATGACAGGTGCAAAAATTTAAATAATGATTTTAAAATAGTTTTATTATGAAAATATAACTTGTGTTTACATTTTAATCCGTAATTTTAAACCACTTTCATTCAAAAATGAATAAAAATACAGAAAATAGACGAACTATTGAATCAAATCATTGAATATATCAATATTCTACAGTACAGTTAAAAGGACTATTCATGTCTTACGAATCATGATTTTTCTCATTGATATATTCATTTGATATTTCTCTGTTCCAAAAACTTGATTTTTCATAATTCATATATTAATTTTATGAAGATATCAATTAGTTTTATATTAATTATGTTATATACATGTAATTAAATAAACACATATTATGTTTTGTATTTTTTTTTAAATTTTCAGCTAAAGATGGCACTGACGGTAGGACATTAATTTGGATTTTTTTCCGAAAATGAATATAGCTGCAGAACTGTAGCTCTCCGAAAAAATACATATTGATAGACTGGAGATCTACAGTGCCACCCATTGAAAAAAAACTGTATATTTATTGCGCACAAAAAAGTGTGCTCGATTCTTGATTAATTCTTCCAAATTCTTACCTCAATTGCAAAAAAAAAAAAAAAACAAACAAACAAAAACTAGATTTCAATAAAGTCCATACTCCTCTATAAATCACACTTGTTGTTTACATCTGTACGAAGCGCTTTAGACCGAATTATCTTGCAAACCAAAATGGCAGTATAAATAGGCAAAATGTTCGATTATTTCAATTTCAGGGCCAAGAGGGCTATTAAAAACAATTATAAAGAATGTTTGGTGTGGAAACAGTGAAAGAATATGTTAGAAACGCAATAAATATATAATTTTTTCAATGGGTGGCACTGTAGCTCTCCGGTCTATCAATATGTATTTTTTTCGGAGAGCTACACTTCTGCAGCTAACATGAATACTGCATGAATATGCAAAATGTGAATTCCTGGTGATTTCTAGTTTATACTTGTAGTTTTATCATAATATAGTTCGCCTTATGAAAATAAAATCTGCACAATGAAAGATTATTCCATTCTTTTTTTTAAGTGGCCTGAACAGTCACTTAAGTATTATACAACAGTCCTTAGAATATTTTTATATAATGACACAGGTTTTTTTTTTGCAAAATCTGGTATAATTTTAAATTCATACCTAATAGAACAATATCTTTTGAAAGAATTTTCAATAGATGTATTGATACATATTGTTTATTGTATTGTTTATTACAAGAATTTAAAAATGCAGATTTTATTTGTTTAATCAATTATTCAGTCTTTAAGAAAATGTTCACAATGGTAATAACTCCTTTCAGTTATCTTCATTTAGGCATTTTCTGTATTGTACTTCTTATGAAAAATAGTTCCAATTCAAAAGTACCTTATGAGTATTCAGTATTTACATGTAACAAGACAGAGTCTAATGATGTGCATGACTTTTTGCAGCTTTTTAATTTCATCTGAGTAAAAGTATCATATGTGGGACAAAACACCTGAATATTTTTATTTTGATACAAAGTTAACAGTATCTGTAACTCCTAATGGTCTGAAAATGAAATTTTACGACAACAATTAACGATTAAACCCTGAAATTGCCCGGCGTTACAATTTTCTGAATGTGTAAACAATGTATAATGTTTAAGGTTTCGTCAAAGGTCAACATGTCTACAAAATTATTTTTACAATTGCTCAAAAACTATGTGTGGTATAGAGTCAAAACGTTTACAGTTTTTAAATGTATCTCTGATTAATAGATAGAAAGTATCACTTGATAGCAAATATTTTTAAAAAGATATTTTTTTTTAGAAAAATTGCCACAGAAAATGTGCATATTTAAAGAAAAATGCACCTGCTTAATTCTGTCCTTTTTGTTAAAACCAATATTGTAGAAATAATATATGTTTATCATTAAAGGGCAAGTTGGACGTGAATAGTCTCTGAAAGGCTGTTATTGAAAGCATGACATGTACAAAGACAAGATCCCTATAGAATCCGCCATTTGCAGTGTACTTTCACTTTCAAGTCTTAACATTTGGACAAAATAAACAGAGAAAACAACTTTCCAGAAGCTATCCAAGTCCAACTTGCCCTTCATTGTTAATCTGTTAATCAATTACAAATTTATAAACTGTAAAAGTTTTAACTTTATACCTTACATAGTTTTGGGGCTATTGTAAAAATAAATTTTTGGACATGTTGACCTTTGACGAAACCTTAAGAATGAAGCATAATTCGCTTATGTGTTCAAAACGTCCATGGATATTATATGATACTTAAAACTAAAGACACAATATCATAAGAAACATGCATATGCTAGCAACATAAACATTTCTATTTTTTTAACCGAAAAAATGATGTGCTCCGATAATTCATATGCACTTATATGTATTTATATCATTATACATGTATATCAATTTTTGAGAGATTGATCTTTGAAAAATTATTAAATAGTTATTTCCTAGACCAAACAAGATGGTGAACTTTTTTGAAATTTGACGATTTGGTGGTCTTTACAATAACTTTTATTTACTAAAATGAAAAAGAAATATTTAGGGCAGAAACACAAAAATATGTTAAAAATGTGATAATTTCTCGTTTTTCCAACTGATTTCCGTAGAGTCTTATAGTATTAATTGACATCTTTTGAGAGGGCCAACTAAGAAATTTGAATGGTAAACATTCGATTTTTTAACGTTAAAACAATAAATATAACAGTAAATATTAATTATCGAAAGAATCCCTAAAGTAGAAATAAGAAAACTCTGCCTCATCAGAATTATGCATTTGAACAAGAATTTACATAATGTTCATACATGTAACAAATGTGCGATTTTTTATGTTGACATATACATGTAGGTCTACTTCTGATTATTTATTGCTGCCATCTTAGATTATAGGGCGACCTTTATATTTTTGGGAATAATTTGAAAATTTAAACTATATAAAATGCAGTTTTTGTACTTTGAACCATTACAACTGGGAGGATGGAAAGACCTCAAGGTATACTTTTACTCAGACCAGACAACAAAATTTTTTTTGCTGACCCATTTTACACCCGGGCTCTTGATTTGAATAAACTTGAATTTACACTATTCGCAGCACTGTTAAGGCTTGAAAAAGGGGCGGGGCCTAATTTATACGGGAAATTTTTACTGTCACGTCACACAAAATTGGTACATTTTGTATCCCTCATATCACAAGAAAATCAAATACTTTTCAATTTTTAACTGTATTAGCATAATAAACAACATAAAAACTTATCAATGCATTAAAAATAGTTGCAGTGAAAATGTATATTATTATTGAACAGAATATTAAATACAGATTTTAGCTATTTATATCAATGTAAGACATTTGTTTAGTACGATTATTCAATGATCAGCAAGAGAATATATTTAATTAATTTTACCGTGTTTATGTGTGCAGGTTTGGCATGTTTAACATCGAGGTGGCTTATTAAATCGCCTTTTTGCAAAGGCATACACTTAATAAATCTATGTTAGCCAATTTGGAATATAAATACAGGATATGTTCCTTAACTTGAAAAGTGCTGTTGCTTTTTTAAATTGAGAGTGTGACTTAATAAGGACAAAAAATATATAGTTAAAGTCAAATACATTTCGATATAAGCATATTTACTTAAAATTTTAACTTATAAATGCGAAAATTATATAAAGCAGCAGTACTTTCTAGAAACTACAAAGTATGCAGAAACAATTCGAAACTTAAATGTTTAATTTTAACTAGTATATGCCCTTGCGATATTGAAATTTTTTTATGACCTATATGCCGTATACATACTATGCATTTATCACGTGACTGTCCATTGATGGGACCTAACTTAATTCAGTGCGGAGTGGGGTATACTATATTATTTCAATAAGCATTTGTCATGTATAAAACGGCTTTATAAAAATTAACTCAGTTTTAAAAAGTTCCTTTTTTTGCAAGTTTATATTCTATTGATTTCTTTATATTAGGCCTTAACAGTGCTGCGTCTGCCGATATTTCCACTTGCTGTAAAATCACAATTTTTCAAAGGGTCTAATTTTCGTGGTTTAAGGAAAATATATTAGTTCAGGGGTATTTGATTTCATGGTTGAAGAATTGATTAATAGATGTGAAAATTTGCATTTCGTGGTGGGCATAAATTCGTTGGTCTCTTCATACATGTACCTTGAAAACCACGAAAATGAAGCCCTTACGAAAATTAGTTATTTCACAGAGTTTCCTTTTCCTTGTCGCAGTGGTCTGCAGAAGAGGATTTTTTGAAGGTTTTTCTTATGCATCTCTGTGAAAAAAATGGACCATCTAATACATAAGGGGAAAATAACTCGCTGTGTTGATACTCGCTCTATTAACGGTGTTAATAAGTTCGCAAATTCAAGAAACAGTGAATAATTTTTCAAAAATCTCCATATTTTATTTGGAAATTTGAGAATAAACACGATAAGTATTTACGTGCAGTACAATTGTACATGGACATAGTTCTTGTCAAAAAATTACTTTAATAAATGCGTTATTTTAATTAAAATCAGCAGATAATAGCCTGTATGTATTAAAAAAGATGGGTTAATAGCCAACGCTACATGTGTCATCAATCAAAACATTTGAGCCATGGGTTTTGTTAACCCAAGCATAACTAATGTAACCACGCTTTTTTTGTTTTTGCTTAACTAGTGCATATTGTTTAAAAAAAAAGATTCAAATTACTTTCGAACTTACTGAAGATGTGGAATGATATTAACTCGTCGACCTACATTAACAAATTTATTATCGTCAAGATGTAATTAACGTATCGTAATAGCATATAGGAAAGCCATTTGATAACTTTTGATAACTGCACTTGTTTAGTTAATCGTAATTTAATGAATAAATAATAATAAAATATGCACCTGAGTAACTCAGTTGATATGAAAAGTCTGCTAACGATGACTTCAATACCTAAATCTTGAACTTTAAGAACTGATTAGTCTAATTTAATCTTTTACAAACAGGTTTGTTGCCTAAACCATTTCGAAAACTAAACGAAGATGGTGATGATTTTTCCAGAGAGGTCAGGAGATATTGGAAACTACATGAAGCAGTTCCATATATACATATAATTGATATCTTTTGTATCAACTTTTCCACACTTATATTCTTTAATTAATTTGCTTTTTTAAACAATAGCATTATATGTTGTTTTGTTGATAAATCATTAAAATGTTACTCCTTTAAATAAGGAAAATATAACTCAGTTGTATCAACAAATTCAGTTGCATATTTCTTTACTGAGCGAAATCTCATCTCACTTCCTTTATACGGTATTTGGATTGTATCCATAAAACTCACTTGTCACGACAGGCGATATAGAAAAGACACTGCTCAAGGACCCTGAGTGCCGACCAAAGTTTAAAATTTGAAACCCATCACCCTATGTGTATGATGACATCTCTATATGAGTGAAAATTATCTCAAATTATTCACAGATAATATACATTAATTCAATCTTTTAGGATATAAACATGTTTAAAACATACATTCATTTAAATTTAATGGATAAAAGATCAGATTACAAATGTTAAAAAAAATATTCTAATGAAAAAATCACTGATCAGTATATCCTTGAAATAGAATGATATATTTTGTGTTTAAATAAACACAAATTAAGTACTAAATGTATGATGGAATTAGATGGTATGCTGTACTGGAAGAAAATATTTACCATAAAAAACCTAACAAATAAACTTTTTTGAAATAAGAATTATACATGATAAGAGCCAATTTTAGCCCCCTAAGAATTTTCTTTTTAGAATGATATTCATATAAGTTTAATAGATTTTTATTTTGTAGAAGAGATTAAAAATATTTTCTTTTTTTTTTTTTTTTTTTACATTTATAAGCACTTAATGTCTGTACTTGATATGAGAAATGCTATTTTTGCCATCCAATCACAACAATCAAAAAATTTGCCTTTTTCTTGATGTTTTTTTTCTTATGGGAAACATAGAGCACAGTGTAGAACAAATATAATTTTCCTGTTACCAATTAGTATTGGATAGAGACATCTTTGGTTAAAATATTAAATTTGTTTTAGTCTGAGCTCAATATTTTCTGGGGAAAAAATTGCTTAAAATTATTTTATACAAAATATGCAAAAATTGCTGGAAATCGTGAATATAATGATGTCATTTTTCTAAATTAACAGCATTTTTATCAAATTGAAAATGACCAATACAGGTCACATGTATAGCTGTGCAAAGTACATCAATATATAATGTAAGATTAGGATATCTATTTTAAAGGCCATTTGATAACCTATCAAATATTGCTCTTTACTAATTATAACAGGTAAAAACATTTCTTTGTATAAATTTTTATAAGTTCAAGGAGAAATTGATGCAGGAAGTCATTGAAAAGAAACCACCAGAGGGCATAGGTTATTTTAACATCCTCCTACTGGGACAAGCTGCATCTGGAAAATCGTCTTTCTTTAATACCATTTCTACGGCCATAGCGAACGAAAAAAGAATACTTGAACCACTTTCTGTACTTGAAAGTTCAGACAGCAGTGTTACATCTAAGGTATACTATTTTGTGAAAAAAGTATTTCTTCAAACATGTCTTTCAATTCAGATATTACTCTTTTGATGACTGAAAATGCTTGCTTATATATGGGTAAAATTTACATCTTAAGTGCTTTGAAATATTTAATTATCCAGGTCTAATCACGGATGAACAGGGATTTACCCCGGTTTTTTTTCCCATACAAGCTGAGACCGATTTATGCTTGTGTCAGTAAAGGTTATATAAATCTTTGACTTCTCAAAAACGTAAATTTTCAGCGTCTAGAGATACTTTATCCAAACTTTATATTTCCTTTATTTGACCACAGTATGAATTTGCATTCGAACTTTGGTCAGATTGTTCGTTAGCAGATATTGATAAACATATCAAGTTAAACGGATTGCTTGAAGAAAAGTGACAAATCTTCCAGTATTATCATCTTAAACTCATTATTTGTGAAAACAGGTTGAGATCCTCTTATAATATGAAATGACAAAACCAAGCTTCATATTTAAAAGTCCGCCATGTACAACAAATGCAGCTCGATTTTTACCATGCATTAGGTTTATCAATGTCTTAATCTGAGCAAAAGAAAAATTCCTGGGCATTTTTAAATGCCTATTTTTTCAGATACTGGGGTCAAATTTTCTCTAATGTGGCATAGTGCAGTATCCCTTGGACTTCCGGTCAAGAAACTGTCAATTATGCTTTTGAAACAAATGAGCCCGAAAAGTCCTTATGTAGTGTATGTTTGCATCTACCACTCTCCTTTTCTTTATTTTATGTATTTCTAGCATTAGCAATAAAAATGAGTGCTTTCAGTCAATTTGAGGAAATAAAGGCATCATGTCCGGAAAAGAAAGAAGGCTTTTTCTCTCGAAAATTGAGTACAATACTTGTGATTAATGGCTAAAAAGCCTTGAAAACCCAAAATATTGTCAAACATTTAATTAAAATGCTTATTTTTGATTTTCGTTAAAAGAGCTAAAATCAATTTCGGATAATGATGAAAATCATTTAACCCTTAAATAACTGATTTGGCAGTTAGTTAATGATGTCCTAACTTTTTTAGTTATAACCCGTTTATATAATTCAGCCCCCCAAATTAGGGTGTTGCCTTTCTTTTGAGTTTCAGTATTATATGTTTAAACACATTTGACAATTCTTGTCTTTTTCGGAGGAAGTACTTATACTGTACATGTATTGTTTATTTAAACCTTATTGGTCTCCTTCAGGTTATTTCATTAATGTAGCTTCATGTACATAGAAGAGACATTGTTTTCGGGTGTCAGAATTGTGCTGTAAAGCACTTGCATTTTGAAATGCTATGTTAAATATTTCTACGAAAGATTATTATATTTATGTGAAAGAAATTAAATTGATAAAGACAGTTACCTTGATCTAGTACCTTAATTCAATGATTTATTCAAATATTGGCACATGAGTGAAATTGACTTGATATTTTCCTGTATTACAATTGATGATTTTTTTTATTTTCAAGAAATCAGTACATTTTAAAACAAAGATTTAAATAATTATGCAGCTTTAATATTATAGTGAGACACATTGCACATAACTCAATTGATATCAGATATTGACGGAATAAACTTGAATGAGGCTAAAAAAATCAATATTAATTTGTTACAAAAATATTCTAACAGTTACAAACACAGCCATTGAAATCACACAGCACTGGTTCTACCTTACCTATTCGAATATACGATTGCCGTGGTCTACACAAATCAACTGGAATTCCGACAGACGACATTCAGAAAGTGGTTCAAGGACATATAAAACCCGGTTACACGGTATGTTCTTCCGATTTCTAATGAAAAATCATGCTGTGTATGTATCTACGATGATTTTTACTTTAAATCATAAATGTTCCATGATTAAAAAAATGTATTTTATATATTCATATCATACTCGTACGAGTTGTTGATACTTCCAAATGGTAAAAACTAAGCTTAATCCATGCAAACATGGGTATGTTAAATTACGAGCACTTCCAATTATGACAGAACCCTTCACTTCAGTTTGCAAAATTTCTTATCTTTTTAAACAAATACAAAGGACCATGAATGATCGTTTAAAAGAAATTGTCTCTCATCAATATATGTTTCTTTATTTCTTAATAGAGCCTACTGCTATAACGGAATTGTTCTAATAGAAAATTTTCTAATTATAAGCGATGTTGCTGATTGATAAAA
The DNA here is from genome assembly GCF_032062105.1 of Saccostrea cuccullata. Classification (NCBI taxonomy): domain Eukaryota; kingdom Metazoa; phylum Mollusca; class Bivalvia; order Ostreida; family Ostreidae; genus Saccostrea; species Saccostrea cuccullata. The sequence continues at coordinate 128,129 of NW_026919632.1, forward strand.
TTTATATGGCTCAGTTATATAGAGAAGTCTTTTTACTTTTAAAAATGTATTTTTAAACTGTAGAATTTGTAAATTTTCATAGATCTGTTTACTGTAGCCATACATGTACATAAAAAATTCAGAGTAAGGTATAATTGATACCTCATTCCTTGCAACATAGTGCAACGTTCAGTCAGAATTCTGACAGGTAATAAACTGAAGTTTAGCAGTCTGTCAAACGCAGAGCATACAAAAATTGTCCCAAAAAGTCGTTGACAGGGAAAACGGTTAAGTTTCTCTTTGCTCAATTAATTTTCGTTCTTTGTCATGGCAAAAAGTAACATTTTATGATTATGCATTTCAAGTTTCATGATGATATCACATCTAATAGGAATATTATGTAAAAATAAAAAAAAGACTAGATATGAAACTCGTTGCGAGCAACGAGAGGTCTTCCGTCCGATTCTGGAAAGAAAACGTAAAATCGAGCTAAAAATGAAAAGAAAAAGATTTGCACACAAGGGGAATTGAACTCAAGTCGCCAGCAGGAAATTCCAAAGCACTTAATATTATGCTATCAGGACCTCTACTCTAAATCTACTTGAATATATTATGGAAACAGTGCTTCTCTCTTAAAATTATGAAGGGTGGGTCACTATTCAAAATTTAGCGCCAAACGCCACGAGTTAATCTTGAGCCTTTTCTTTGGAATTTTCTATTATATAGGTGTGATAGCTTCATGAAATTAAAAAAAGAACGCTCTTATAGCTTAAGATTCGAGGTTTAGAAATATCTTTTTAAGTATGGTTTTCTTATTTCTGTCTTTTGTATTTGTTTAATTCAAGTGTGCATTAGGAAAACGGTGGTTACGTTTAATACTTACTATATATGTTTCTTAAAAACTATTACTTATAACTATGGTTTAAAATCTGTTTTTCCGCAAAATGTAAAAGATACTAGGTATCGTATTTCATTTGCACATTTAGTCTTTTCTTTTTCTACTTTGAGAACCAGCCAAAACCAATTATAGAAGACGTTTGAGACCACCATGGATTAAAAAATAGTTTGACACACGTTTGCAACGTTACAACGACGTGACAATCCTAGTATTCCTTTATCCTTATTTTACTTTCGTTCAAGCAAACGCTCTGCTGCCTCCGTAAACCCCTATTGCGAAATGTCGGAGTTGACAGAGACAGCCGCCATTTTGGACCTACTTCAGATTTTTGAATGTTGATTTCTAGAGTTTGGATTTATCAATATTCAAACAAATTATATAGTAAGCATTATAAGAAGGGTCTCTATTAAAATTCTAAAAATCAATGAAAAATATCGAAAAACAAAAAAGTTAGAAAATACGGACTTTTTAATTTCGCTTCCGGTAGCAACCGGAAGTACCGACGACACACGAAAAGGTGATTCGTCATATCTAAAAGTCATCATCTATAATCTCTTACAAGTCTCCAGTTAATATCTTAAACCATTTTCGAAAAAAGGGGGACAAAATTGTATTTTAAAATCAGAAAAGTGTCAATAACTTGGAACCAAAGGTGAGTATTCCAAATTTTTCTATCCATGCCACAACTTCATATAATGACGCATAATTCCTGAAATTTTCACAGAAAACTACTGAATAGTTTTCGAGAAATCGCGTGCACAAAATTTTGGGGAAAAAAAAAATAACAATTAACAGTAGAATCACTAGAAGGTCTTCCGTGAAGACGGAAGACCTTAAATATGTGTACACCGGCGCACGAAAGCAAGCGTAAATTACGTCTCTTATAGCGTAATTTCTCTTTGTCTGCTTCACTCGCGTTAATTTACATTCAATATCTTTTTTAAGTGATAAATCACTCTTGACAAAGGGACTTATTTAAATTCACTGCTGTCCTTTTGTTTTTATTTTTAATTTTTTTGTTGTTACCAGATTCAAATTTCAGTCGAAATTTAGTCGAAAGATCGCCTTACATTGCAGGCAGCAGAGAATACACATTGTTTGACGTGGTTCACGATCAAGATTGTTACTTATTGTTTGCGTTTAACAAACAGTACTCTACTTATTACATGCCTTGACTATTTTTGCTATAAAGGAAAAACTCTCATTGAATATAGTGCCATTTAAAAATAAATTCTTTATTAAAATCTGGTGTGTAATGTAACTTCTGTTCTCTTTTTTCCATGCAGTCTCTGATGTATATAAACCATATCCAACACAATATAGTACATCTCCTTGCGACGGTTAGGGGTTTGACGACGTCATTTTCATCAAACTCAATACCAATGATACTATGAAAATCATGTCACCAATCGTCTGTTTCTAAAGGAATATATATGAAATTTTGACATATTATTAAGACTTTGATTCTGGTTTCGGTGATTTAGATTTGAGTTCAATGAATTACATATTACTAAAGAAATCAAAACAAATGTAATAGTTATATGCATAAATTATTCCGAATTTTGTTCGTGCACCGACAGGCCTTATCGGTCTTCATACTATCGTCCTAATATTATTAATATAAAAGATATTTTGTTAAAAAATCACAATTTTAAAGAACATTGAATATATCATGTCTATGCAAAATTTGGTAAGCATTTATTGAGCGGTTAAAAAATTATAAACATTGTCTACAACTTTTTGGGACAACCCCGTATATTATTTCAGTCAACGTCAATTTACGCATCATCGATTTCAATCAACACTGAAGCTCCATCATCATCATAACTTCGCTTCATCGTTATCGTGACATTGCATTATCACGACGTCGACCTTCAAGACAAAGCTCGATCGTGAGATAGGGAACTGTATGGCCCTATCCGGATATACTGAATTTAAAAATTTGCTAAAACACAAAAAAATGTATGAGATGAATGGAACATCTATTGTGTTATTAGACTTTTTCTTTATCCAACACGTCGAAATTGCGTATAGTCAATGAGCAAGCCTTGCAAATGATAATCATTTCCGCGCATTGGATAAGGAAAGTATAAAAACACACGGTTTTCTATCAATGACGTAGCCAGGCTACTTTTGATGTAGACGCAAGGGTAGGCATGGGGTTTGGGGGGCCTAATGTCCCAAATAGGTAGGTGGTTTAGCCTTGGTAAGGATCCAGAGGGCGATGCCCCCGACAGCTATTGAATTTCGATGAGCATATTCGACCCTTCTGATCGTATTTTTCTTACAATTTTTTTTCGAACCTCGAATCTCGAATGAGTCTTTTGATTTGTTAATCTGGATCTTGAATCTCGAAACTCGAATTTCGAATTTCGAATTTTGAATCTCGTATTTCGAAACTTGAATCTCGAATGAGCCTTCTGGGCTTTCGTAAAGAACCCACTTAAAACAATTTTTGACTTTTAAAAAGACAAAATACTGATGATAAATTAATCCGTTTGATTGGTACATGTATATAAGAATGTAATGCACTTAGAAAATACGTAAACCAGATTCAAGGAAAATCTAATGATTTCAGAAATAGCTTAGCTGTTAAAGAAACTGAATTGATTTTACCCTGGAGCAGATGTAGGTTTTGTGAACAGTGGCATAGCCAGGCTACTTTTAAAGTAGACGCAAAAGTAGGCAGGGGCTTTGGGGGCCTAATTTCCCAAATGGGTCCGGAGAGGATCCAGAGGGCGATGCCTCCGTCAACTATTGAATTTCAATGAGTATATTCGACCCTCTTGATCGCATTTTTCTAACACTTTTAAACTTGTTATGCAACCATGTTTTGAGGTCTGTTTTGTTTTTGTACAAAAGATGCACAACCACTCTAAAATGAGAAAGAATATGCCCAATCTATTGTATCGTTGTTCATGTAATATGAAGAGCCCACTTAAAACAATGTTAGACTTTTGAAGAGACAAAATACTTATGATAAATTAATCCGTTGCATTGGTACATGTATATAAGAATGTAATGCACTTAGAAAAAAATCAGCAATACATAAACCAGATTAAAGGAAAATCTAATGATTTCAGAAATAGAGATGTCTACTATCATATTTTCCCCTAAAACTGATTCTGTTAATTATCAGTTATTATTCATTGTTTATTAAATTGTTTCTAAAAGTATTTAATTATTGCAAAATGATTTAAGAGCATAACATTTCGTCAGCCTCTCCCTCTCTTCTTTTTTCCCTAAAATGATGTGAACTTTTTTTGCGTACAAACGTTCGCCTTGCTACGCGCCTGTCTATTTACTTGTATATAGTATTCTATTGACTTATGAAAGCGTCAACAGTCAGTAGAATTAAATTTGCTTTGTTCCACTGCTTTTAGTTTAATACATACGAGACCATCAAAGAAAAGGATCCATTCTACCGATCTAAACCTGGACTAAATGATGCAATCCATTGCCTTGTATACGTGGCAAAAGCAGATAATCCATCTGAAGCCTTGACTGATGAAAGTGTTAAACAGCAGTTTGACAAAATGCGATCAGATCTGTGTAAAATCAGTGAGTATTATAAATGATTCCTAAAAGATTATTGTCAGGTGTTTATCTCAACTGCATAATGTATAAATTATTAAATTTTTTTTCTCAAAAAGGTCTTGAGAAAGATAAAAAATTGTTTGTAATTTAACATTTCCATGTTTATATTATCCTCATTTTAAAAATTTATAACTACAAGACTAAAGTATCAGTCACATTATCCAGCGAATGAGTATTCGATGAGAAACCGATGCGTGTTTTTTCATTAAATTTGTGTGGTTGCTAACCGGACATCTATAGTACCGACCGGACACAACCTACCAGAAAGCGAACCCGGAGCGGAACACGGGTTCGGTCTCTGGGTCCGCTAGGGCAGACTCCGAGCGAACCCGTAGCGGACCCAGAGCGAACCCGAAGCGGACCCAGAGAGCAAACCCCAAATTAAGTAGCGGTTCCAGAAAGCAAACACACGTTCGGTATTCCTTTACGGAGCTGACAATCAGGATTATCGATTAACCAATCAGCGCGTCGACCAATCGAAATGGTATGTTGATCTGTCGACAAGGATAAAAGATCGAATGTGTGAAGCTCTGATGCGGCCATCGGGCGGGAAATGTGACTTAAACTCCAGTTACATTTCTAACAAGAGACCCAGGGGCCACATCGCTCACCTGAGAAAATCGGCTAGGAAAAAGCACAAATCAGAAGGGAATGGGAGGGGGCTTGAATTTTAACACTACTTGAGGTTGCTTTCATATTAATATAGCTTATGACTTTGCTGTTCTTGATAAAAAGATTTTTTTTTACATTTTCTTCCTATATATAACTTTATAATAATTTGAATTTGATTCCCCCTTGTTTTCCTCCCTACCCCATAGGGCTATGATTTGAATAAACTTTAATCTTCAATACATGAGGATGCTTAAATGTCAATATGACTAAACATAGCTTTTCTGTTCTTGGGATTTTTGCCCTTTATTTTTCTATGTAAAACTTTGATCCACCATATTGTGGCCCCACCTTACCCTTGGGGGTTATGATTTGAACAAATTTAATTCTACACTACCCGAAAATGCTTCGATAAAAATACTAGTATTACTAATCATGGCTTTGCTATTTCCACCCATTGTGGTCAACCCTATCCCTGGAGGTTATGATGTGAACAAACTAGAATCTACACTACCTGAGGATGATTCCACATAAATCTTATAAATCATGGCTTTGAAGTACTTGAGAACAAGATTTTAAAAGAATTCCCTATCTAGTCCTACATGGAACTTTGATCAGCCATTCTGTTTCTCTTGCCTACCGCAAGGGGTCATGATTTGAACAAACGTGAATCTACACTACCTGAGGATAATTTCACATGAGTTTCATCTTTCCAGGCTCAGTGGTTCTTGAGAAGAAGATTTTTAAAGATTTTCCCTACATGCTCCTATATAAAACTTTGATCGGCCATTGTGGCCCCACTCTACCCCCGGGGGTCATGATTTGAATAAATAATAATCTACACAACCTGAGGATTATTTCACATGAGTTTCATCTTTTCAAGTCCAATGGGTATTGAGAAGAAGATTCTAAAAGATTTTCCCTATATACTCCTATGTAAAACTTTGATCAGCCATTGTGGCCCCATCCTACCCTCGGGGATCATGATTTGAATAAATGTGAATCTACACGAATTGAGTATGCTTCCACATGAGTTTCATCTTTCCTGGCCCAGTGGTTCTTGAAAAGAAGATTTTTAAAGATTTTTCCTATATACTCCTATGGAACATTTGATCGGTAATTGTGGCCCCGCCCTACCCCCGTGGGTCATGATTTGAACAAACGTGGATCTACACTATCTGAGGATGATTTCACATGAGTTTTATCTTTCCAGGCCCAGTGGTTCTTGAGAAAAAATTTTTTAAAGATTTTCCCAATATACTCCTATGTAAAACTTTAATCGGCCATTGTGGCCCCATCCTACCCCGGGGGTCATGATTTGAACAAACTTGAATCTACACTGCCTGAGGATGCTTCCACATGAGTTTCATCTTTCCTGGCCCAGTGGTTCTTGAGAAGAAGATTTTTGGAAAATGTCATTTATTTTTCACTAATTCATAATTATCTCCCCTTGGAAAAAGGCTTTACCCTTCATTTGAACAAACTTGAATCCCCTTTACCTAAGGATACTTTGTGCCAAGTTTAATTGAAATTGGCCCAGTGGTTCTTGAGAAGAAGATGAAAATGTGAAAAGTTTACGACGACAACGACAACGCCAACGACAACAACGACAGACAACGGACAGATTTTGATCAGAAAAGCTCACTTGAGCCTTCGGCTCAGGTGAGCTAAAAACGACCAACAGCCGACGGTTTTGAAGCAAAAGTTATATTCTTTGGGTTGTTTGTCGGCAGTTCATCGGCCCGTTGTTTTGCTCAATTATGACCTCTTTTGTTGTCGGCCGACCAATTTGGTATCGGTCCAAGTTATAATTTTTTCTGCGTCGGTGGCCGATTTCTTCAATCGAAGTTATCCATTGCCCATCATTTGGTCCGACTATCAGCGGTCAGTTTATTAAGTCAGTCGACCGCGTCGGTCGACAATAAGGGTTTCCAAAATTTCGGCAGAAGGTTAAAATTAAACTGTTACTCAGAGCTCGATGATCGGGCAACGATTGGCCGACTTATGAATATTTAACTCATTAAGGATGCATTACACAAAAAAAATTTAATGCAAAATGTGACTGCTCCGTGTTGCCCGATACTCGTGTCCGCCGATCATGTTCTTTTAGCCGACAAGACCAAAAACATTTTGTCTCCAGATCGTCGGCTTAAAAGTGACCTAGGCAAAACACTTAAGTTTATTTTATTTTTAAGTATCTTAATGCGCAAACGAGATAATCTTAACATACACATGTATAAAGGGTTCCATATAAATATTATTTTTAGCACAACATATAAGTCGAATTAAAGCGATTTAAGGTTGTGAGGTTTAATTTGTTTTTTTTTTTTGCATTTACATTTTGCTTTGAGCATTCCAGGGGTTAACTATTGGTGCGCTACGAATTCGCACGGGGTCAGCTACATGTACAGTATATATTTGATACCAAGCAACACGGGGTTCACCTTAACAGAAAAAAACTATAGTTAACTACAGTGATCCCCCGTTATAACGCCAACATTTGTACCTTGGTTATTTTGGCATTATAACGGGGGTGGCGTTATATCGGGGGGAGAGAAGTGACGTGCACAAATAAATGAAACAAATTTATGATCAATATACTACATATATTTCTAGATTTTAATGCCTTTATATCAAATAAACAAATATAAAAGCTTACGTATGCCTGTCAGAAAATCACTGTTTTTTGAAAAACAATTGTTGATTGTTCTGATGGTTTTATTTTAATAGCTAATTGCAGTAAAAAGTTTATTTCAGATTTAGTTGGTGATTCTTATGATTCTAAATGCCGTAACAAACATTCAAGTCCCTGTCTGGCCTCTACGTATGTAGGAACACGCGGAGCTGAAGAATATCACATACAGACCTCTTTTTACATAAATTTTTCATAGTTCTATAAAATAATTAGAAATTTCTTACTGAAGATTTTTTTCGTTATATTTAGTGATTTCCATTTTATGTTTCAATTCCAAGATAACGCGCCTTGATTTCGGCGAGTTAGCCATATTCAGACTTCAAAAAGATTTTAACTCAAATAAATATGTATGTAACTTATTATCTACTCCAAATTTTTATACCTGGAAGATTGATGGCGGATAATTGCTTAAGACTTTTCATTGAAATTCTCTCCCTGAAGATATAATTGGCGGTATTTATCGGGGGTGATTATAACGGTAATGGACAGATTTGTACGTGAAATACGTTGGCGGATGGCGATAGGCGGGGGATGGCGGTAAAACGGGGTTTTATATAGCGAGGAAATCGGGACTTGACTTTTTTTTGGCGGTAGGCGGGGGTGGCATTATAACGGGGGGAATTAAGACGGGGGAGCACTGTATATGTTTTCGCTAAAATTTATTAAAATGTCAAAGTTTTCGACAAAGATTATGGTGTCATAGTTTTTCAAAATGTCAAAGTGATCACTATAATAAAACAAAATTTTCGCCAAAGTTTATCAAAATGTCGAAGTTTTCGCCAAAGTTTATCAAAGTGTCGAAGTTTTCGCCAAATTTTTTTTAAGTGTCAAAGTTTTCGAAAATTGTTTTTCAAAGTGTCCAATTTTTTGCCAAAGTTTTTCAAAGTGTCAAACCGTTCACGGTAGCTCAGTCGGTAGAGCGCTCGCTCCGTGATCGGGAGGTCGTGAGTTCGTATCTCTGCCGCGACTGACCTAGTCGTTAAAATTGGTAGCAACTGTTCCTTCGCCATGCGCTCGGCACTTTGAAGTGAAACTTGAGGGTCTATTGGATGAGACCTTAAAAACTGAGGCCCCGTGTCAGCGGCAGGCATTGGCTCTATAAAGATCCTCACTGCTCAATGGCCCTGAGTGCCCAGTAAAGGTGAAAATTTGAAGCCCTTCACCGGCATACGGTGACGTCTCCATATGAGTGGAAAAATCTTGAGAGGGACGTTAAACAATATACAATCAATCAATCAAAGTGTCAAAGTGATCGCTATAGTAAACCTAAGTTTTCATAGTGTCAATGTTATAATTATTAATAGTTAATTATAGTTAACTATACTTAACTGTAGTTATTCATAGTTTTGTTTGTTTGGGCAGTATTGGTGATTTCTGTAGACTTGAGCATACGGTCTACATATATTACATATTTGATAACAAATATTACTAATTTGTTTTTAAATCGAATGCTCCTTTTTATGTACTTTGACTTATTATAGATGTTCCACAAATGGCATTAATCAACATGATTGACCGTGTAGGACAGGAAAAATTAGAGGATGTCTTTTGGTCCAAAAGTGTGGAGAATGTTTGCGAAGGAGCCCGGAGATTTCTGTGTCTTCCACTAAACCATATTCTGCCAATGTCGTGTTACTATAACGAGATACGGCCAACAATTGTTAAGGATACTCTGGCGTTGTTCAACTTAAATTCGATGCTTTACAGCGCAAATGATTATTTGAATGCAAAAATGAAAATTGACACACCAGAAGATTTTTATGACTAAACTTGAAATCTTTATATAAGTTATGCTATAAACAAGATGATTTTTTTCATGTAGAGCTTGACACGTCGTTCGTTTTTATAACGTGTTTGTTTTGAATATATTTAGTGAACTTGTACATAATGATATCTATGATGTCTGCTCTTAGAGAATACTTTTTGTTGTTCTCTATCTCAAGATGTATTGCAAAACCATTTATTTTAAGATATCTATATTATAATGTACATGAAATGATTTATAACTATACAAGAATATAGAATATAATAATGATAAAAAAAGTTAATCCTGAAACTTTTTAACTCGATTTTTTACCGTAACTACAAGCAAATTTTGACTTATTTTGGAATAAAACATCTATGGGTAAATGGGTATTTTATTTTCTGTGGTGGAGCAAATCCATCAATATCAATGAGTCAAATGCATTCGTCTTTCTTCCTGGACAATCAGCATCCATATAGTTGGCATGAATATAATATTCATTGAGCCCTAAATAAGTAAATGCAAACAATGCCATCATGTCAACAATAAAAACCGTCAAGAAAATTCATTCTGTATGATGCTAGCTCTTTGATCTAGTGCTGTAGGTTAAAACCCCAAGTATTTGATAGAAAATATTATTATTCCTTTATCAAACACCCTTCCCTTTGAATTGAAAGTTTTGAGTCTTTCGAGTGATTCAATAAAAGTACAAGCCTGTGTCACGACCGTTGGAAAAATTGAGATCCCTCATTGCCCAATAGCCATATTGGCAAACAGAGGTCCTTGGTTGAAGCCTATATATGGTGATAAATGTAGTGTACATCTTTTTGATGGAATATAACATACAGGCAATCAATGAAACATAGAATTTGCCTTATGTGGGTTTTCAACAAGATGTTTGACACACCATGCAACATCAACATTACTACAATAGCCTGCTATTTTGTCCCCCGCTTCCACTGAAATATGGGAGATACTCTAATTACTAAGATTTGCAATGACATACAATAAACAACTTGCTATGACCTCATAAATACCCCCATCAAGTTTGAAGTTAAAAATGTAAAGGTCAAGGTTAAAAGATTTTTTCTGTTTTAACGGTTTCATTTCACGTTGCAATATTTGTAAGGTAGCCTCAATTGATATTTTGCAGGGACATTTCATTCCACAAATCCCAAAAGCCACGAGAAAACCCTAATGATGTGGGGTAAAAAATTGAATGGTCCAGCTTGTAAATCCAAACATTCTGTTTGTGTGTAAATTAAACTTTCTTTTCCTCGTGATATCTCAAAAAGCTTTTGAGCTTTTGCAATAACTATAACTACATATAGCTCCTCTCGCTCGTCTACCCCCCCCCCCCCCGATTGATCCCCTCTATATCCGAACACGCTTTGTTTACATTAGCGGGGGACACATATTCTCTGAATAAGCTTTTTTCTTGGATATTTTTCTTAGAATGTAAAATAGAGATAAGAAACAGTAAAAAAAAGAGCTCACGACTACACATTGTAACAATATATACCGGGAACGAAGCACACACGGACTTCTTAAAAAAAGACGTGGAATCAGGTCCAAGAGGGAGTTCATTATCACCTCCTTCCTTGTTCGGTCAGAATCTATTGCTTCAAAACTATATATCACACTTTTAAATTATTTTTTTCTAATATACTTATTTTTAACAAGGTAATTTGTTCAACATTAAATAAACACTGCCAATAAAAATGATAGGCAAGAATAATGAGAAACTATTTATAATAGAAGAGGAATATTTAGGAAATTTTTAATATTTTTAAAACAAATTTTACGTTTCCTAAACAATTACCGAAAAAAAATAAATAATTTTTAAAAATTCAGGATAGAATTCACACGGGTCTTTTGAGCGAAAAGTGCAAAAAGTTTTATACAATGAAATATTTTATGGCTCATGAAGTTTCTCTTCAAATGCTGAATAAATTAAGTGAGGCGAAAGAAAATTGTAGGCTTAAGCTTCATCCAACATCTACAAGATCCCACAGTGTGTCTTCTTTTAAAACTAGGATATTGATTAGGTTTTAGAGTCCAGCATAGGTAAAGAAATTCAAATTAATTCTTTATTATTTAGTTTTGTCAATTAAGAGTAGAAAACACTCCATCTCAGATATGACATTTAATTGAAAAAAAAAAATAAATGTAATGTCAAGATGTACATGTAAGTAACCCAGGTTTATAAAGTATTGTTTAATTTCTACAACAAATCAAAAAGTATGCTACATCTTTAATTAAATTATTAAGGATTGTGAGGAAAAAAGTCGTGTATACGTACCCAAGCGTACATTTATACACACAAACATCCGCATCATTTTGAAGAGAAAAAAGGAGAGAGAGTTGGGAACAACCGAATAAAGTTCCAGGACTGATTGTATGCATTTAAAGCATGCACATCATTTTGCAAAAAAAAAAAAAAATAATAATAATAATATGGTTAATAATTAATTTAAAAACAATTACAATAAAAAAGAAAATTAAAAGATTCACTTTTAGGGATAAAAAAAAGTAGTTGAATCTATACTTTTCAAAAGTTATTCCCCTTGCCTGCCATCTTTCAGGAAAAACCTATAGAATCCTTACACTAACCTTTGTAGTTCAATCTTAAAATATCCTGTTTATCTTGTATATTGAATGTCCCAATCTGGGGCTACACATATATCAAGAGACAGATATTAAATACAGTGGATTACTCAGCATGCCCAAATGTTTGGTAGCATAAAGAGGAGAATATCATCTCTTTCCCTTTTGGCTTTTTGCGCGGGTAGGATTAAGGAAGTATATAAATCATTTCTCGGGAAATTAAGACTTTTTTGAAAAAAATTAAGTTTGATAACTTATCAAAACCACTGATAAACGTAAACTATTATAAACTTTTGCATAAAGATAAAAGAGTGTCTAGTACAAAGACGTGCGCCACCACCACAGGGTCAGGTGATTTCTATTAAGGAAAGATGATAGAAACCTTTTTTTCTTTGGAGGAGACTTAATATCATGTCACGGGTTCAGAAAAGTGGATAATTCTGAGCCTTTTTCTCCTACAAACTCGAAAATGAAAACATAGAAATGGAAAATATTAGTAATTTTTCTATAAAATTACAAATATGGACAAAAGACACTCAGTTAAGGTTTACAGATGAAAATAAATTTCATCATATATTACCATGGTTCTTAAAGTGTAATATAAACTTTAGAAAAGTATACCAAGCCAGATGAATTTTATCAGGGAAAGCCAAGTGGTAAAAATCAACCTATATTATATTGCTAATTTTTTGTCTTTTTGTTTTTCCTCATAAAATTCACCTTGCTTTGTATACTTTTCTAAAGTTTATATTACAATTTTTGCACCAAGGTAACATATTCCGAAAAAAATTAAAACATAAATACTGTTTTTACTTCAGTGGAGAAAATAACAATCTAAGAAAATATGTCTTTGATTATATCCATCTTTTTAAATGTGTGCATTAAATGATTTGATAACAGATTTTATAATAGGTGTTACAATGGAAATCAAATTATATCCCAGGGTAAATCACTTTTTGCAGAAGCCCCCCACAGAATAACAACTTTTTTGTAATCAGTGTTGAGATGATTCTTATTATCTTGCATGTTGACATAAATCAGTTTCATGTCATCATAAATATCTTGTATGTCTACATAATTATCTCGCATATTAACATAAGTATCTTGCAAGTTGGCATAAATAAGTTGCATGTCGACATAATTAATTCGCATGTTGACATAAATATCTTGCATGTCTACAAAATTATCTTATTATTCAATGTCAAATACGGGCGCCAGCACGTGATTTAACCCAGATTTAAATCAGATTTCCTAAAAAAGATTTGTAACTTGCATGTCAACATAATTATCTTGCATGTATACTTCATTTTCTTGCATGTATACATAATTTTCTTGTATGTTAACATAACTTTCTTGCATGTTAACTAGCATGTAATGGGCAGAAATATGCCACCATAATTGATGATAAAATTAACAAATGTTATTAGTGTTTTTTTAATCAACATTTATATAGATTAGGTAAAATTGACGTTATTATTAAAAGCTAAAATTTGAATATATTGCTTGAGTTAATGAACATCAAATCAAACAGATGGTCTCACAGATGACATCATCATGTCCTACATACTCATACTGTGATATAGTACATACATGAACATAATTTGGCTCTAATTCATAATATACAAAAGAGTATTTCTATTGATTATAGTTTAACAATTCTATAATGGTTGGCAAAAAAGCGGGAAATACTTAGATTTCCAAGGATAATGGGAAATGCTACTGATAATTTCCAGGAATTATTGATATTTATTGGTAGTCTGATATATAAGAACAAGATGCATATTCATTATTTCAATCATGCTTGCTTGTTTCAAAACAAGCAGTTTACATGTTCCTATTTGGTCAGTCATCAACCTAGTATCACTTACTATTTCAAAATTTCAGGGTTGCTAGTACATTTACTTCCTTTTGAAAAATCATGTTAATAATACACTAATATACCTAAATGCTTGAGGGTCATTTGTGTCTTAATTGAGTCAGATGTCTATAAAAGTCCATGAAATGCACCGATAGTTATCGGTCTACGTACACTGACTTCTTTGCTTATAATTAATTATCAATAAGTAAATAGAGAAAAATTATTACATGACAACATAATAATATACATGCTAGTCACAATAAGATAAATTAAAATAAAGAAATTAATCTGAAAAGTGGAAAACAATACCTATCAACTGGTGTTATTATTTATATATATTTACAAAACTAACATTTAACTTCATAGAAAATATAAAAGCATATTGTTAATTGGTATAAGCCTGTACTTTGAAATATTCTATTCTATCGAGCAGCAAGTAAAACATTCTGATTTTAAGGTGGTAGGAGTGTCAAGTACAAATTGAAACAAAAACATCAAATCAAAATGTATACTATAATACACCGAAAATACAATTTGTCATGATATAGTTTGTTCCTTTTGAGTTAAATTTTAAAAGATTCAAAATGGAAATTAATTCCAGTTCACAGAATGTCTTTATTATAGATCATCATCTTGTTTATTTATCGCGTTTATTCATATGAACACGCGCTCGCTTCATTATCGTGTTGATGTTGAACAAAGTAATCAGATCCTTGAAATCAATCGAGACTACTTCATCGCTATAACTGGACTGCGGGAAAACGTCGTTAGGGTTAAGACAGAGAAAGTCTGCCGCCTGCTCGCATCGCTCTTTAACTCTTTTGTCTCTGAAGATCTGTTTGATATCTTTGATTCCAAGACGGTCGATTTTTGTCAAAAGAATAAGCTGGAGTGTGTCTGCAAAGAGAAAGATTTATGTCAATCTGTAATGATGGGCTAGATTCAAAACCTTCAAAAACTCCACAGCTAACACATATTTATGCTTTTGTGTGAATGGTATAGATCTTTGATTCTTTGAAATCTTTAAAGGAGGAGAGAAAGATCCTATTTTGATGTCTTCAGCAAAATCTAATTTTAGGAAAAGTTACTCCTGCTAAGGAAGAAACTTTCATATTTTATATTTCTTATTTATTTGAGAAGGGGGTGTTAAATTGTGATAGCCAGACTCTTTCTGAATGCAAATAAACATCTATACTTTTTAATTTCACTTTTGTATTTTTAGATGTCCCAGAACAACGTTGACACTACTCTCTGAAATCTAATGCCGCAACGTGCGTTAACTGCAGTTTCTAAACATTCTTAAAATGACATATTATGTATATTTTTGATAACCTTAATTGTTTTACACATATAAACTTAAAAATATACTGCATAAGTGGAAATTTGAGGGCAACGCAAATTTAGCGATTTTTCCTAAAAAAAAAGGTTTTATTTTTAGCGAGATTTAATTTTAGCGATCTTAAATAGCTCACTAAAAAGCTATTGAAATTAAAGCAAAATTATTTTTTAAGCGATATTCAATTTTAGCTAGACCTTAGCAACCTCGCTTATAAAGCCCTCCAAAAAATCCTCGCTAAAAATTCTGCTTATACGGTAATTGGTTTTTTTCTTTCAAACTAATGAGGCACCTTAACTTCATGAATCTTCATTCTATTTTATAGCAATTTTAGTAATTTTGGAAAAGGGATTTAGACAGAAACAAGGAAGGGTGTATAATGTATTAAGTTGAAATAAAATTATATTTATTGAATCCAAACCAGGTATTCTTTTATATACAATAATATAGTTTATGTTAAAATAAAATAATAATAATAAAAAAAATATAATAAAGCACTTGCACCACGTAATGTTTAATACGAGATGTCCCTAAAAGATACCGAACGCAAAGCATAACATCTCCGCGCAAAAAAGTACCACCATCGTGATATTAAAAACAATATTTTTTGGTTGTTAGTCTGCATTCACCCATCTGCACACACGTCGTTCCTTTATTCCTTATCACTTTACGATAGGATAAAAATCATTTATTTTCTAAATCGCCTAAAACTTCTCATGGGAAATAAAATGAAATAATAGGGAATTGAAGTTTTTAACATGTTAAATTCTCTAATTGTCTATAAATAAGCTAGCATTGACTTTATTTGGCCCCGAATTTTGAAAGTCAGATGAAACTAGTGCTAATTGTAACGGGTACCGTTACAGATGTTCCCCAAACGCTCCCCAACTCCTTTTTGGTGCCATATTCCCTGTAAGCTTCATTAAATAAGACAAACTCTGTGCATTTTGACTTTAACAACGTTTTCCAAGAAGGATACCAATTATATTCAAATTTTAGCATTGCACCCGTGCGCATGTGAATGCATGTCCGTTATGATCATATCATCTTGTCTACACTATCTACATATTTTAATATACAATTTATTAAAGCATTCAGTCCAAAAGTATGAAAAATCACTTTCAAGTGTATTTTTCATTTCACTCGTTCCAAATGAACGCACGTCCGTGCACGTACATGATGACCATACCTTCTTGTAGGAGTCCCTTACATCTATCTATATTCTAAATCCCATCCTGTTTGGTTGAAAAACAAGGGAGTTATAGCCATTTCAAGTTTAAGCCAATCAGATTGCAGCAAACGTCAATGCGCGTGATTTAATGATTTTTTTTTTCTATATCATATTGTAGGATGTCCTAATGCATGACAATGTTTTAAATTTCAAAGCATTTCGTCAAAAAACAAAGTAGATATAGCCATTTAAAATGTCAGCCAATCAGATTTCAGGACGCGGTCATGCGCATGCTTTCATGAAAATTCTTATATATCATGCTGTAGAACTTCATAATGAAGGTTTATTTTAAAAATTTCAAAGGATTATGACAAGAAACAAGAAAGATATTGAGACTTTAGTTTTAGCCAATCAGAGCGAAGAACACGTGCATGCGCGTGCGATCTTGCTATTTTGACCATGTCATCTTGTGTATACTATTAATATATACTTATAAAATGAGTTTCAAAGCATTTCATCAATAATCTTAATAGTTACGTCTGTATCAATTATATTGGACATTTCTCGTGTTGCACGTGCGAGCTCTTGCAAGCACACGTGCATGCACATGCTTTCATGAAAAATCTTATATTACAGGCTGTAGATCTCCCTAATATATGACTAAGTTCAAAATTTCAAATGATTTTATTAAAAACCAAAAAAGATATTGAGACTTTAGTTTCAGCCAATCAGAGCGAAGCACACGTGCATGCGCGTGCGATCTTGCTATTTTGACCATGTCATCTTGTGCATACTACTAATATATCCTTACATTATAAGTTTCAAAACATTTCGTCACAAAATAGAGAAGTTACGGTTATATCCATTATATATTGGTCATTTTAAGTTTTGCACGTGCGCGCTCTTGCAAGCACGTGCGCGCAAAATGACCTTGATTCCGCAAATCTACATAACATGCCTACTTACCCTAAAAAGGTTTCACCTAAGTCGGATGTGTAGTTTACAAGATCACTCGCGGACAAAATTTTCCCAGGAAGAAAAATAATAAGAACTAGATGCGTTCTTGTTGCTAAAGCAACAAGCGGTCTTCCGACCGACTTTTCGTTAGAGATCTATACTGCGTGATCCCATGAAATAGATTTCATAATGTATTTTTTCCTTTACGTTCATTTACAGCAGTCTCTCAGCATATATCATGATTATTTCAGATAAACCTTAAAATATCTTTAAATATAGCTTTAAAAAATCGGCAAAATATTTCATACATGTTATAAAAGTGAGAAAAGTCATTTACAATTGAAAAATTATAGAAACAAAGAAAAAATTTGGGAACGCCCACGGCAGGATTCGAACCCCCGACAGTGAGACAAAGTTTGGTTCGGTCATATCTTTTCAATAAATGTACGCATCAAAATTCTGAACACATATTTAGAATTCTCATAAAACACACTATAAACCCTGTAAATCCTAGAGAAAAATATTGAAAAACAAAAAAGTTGAAAAATGGGACTTTTTGAATTCACTTCCGTTTGCGACCGGAAGTGCCGACGACGAAAAATAAAGGCCCTTCCCCATAATGGAGTTTGATGTTCTATCACCTCAGTGAGTTTCACTTTCATATCTTTAGCCGTTCTCGAGAAAACTGCTGGACAAAATGCCTTTTAAAAAAACAAAAATCCCCAAAAATCGCGAAGGAAAGTGAATTTCGAAAAAATGAAATACACGTCTAGAGATATTCTCATGATGCATCATTCCTGTGAAAATCTTTTAAATCCGTCAACGCACAGCTGAGATATCGCCCTAACTATGAAAAAAAGAAAAATAATAATAATAAAAAACAGACGAATAACAGTAAGGTCTTCCGATGGAAGTCGGAAGACCTTAATAATAGAAAACAGAAGGAAAACAATAAGGTCTTCCGAAGGAAGTCGGAAGACCTTAATAAACACCACTTTAAATCATTCTTTTCATTCACAGGACCTTGACCTTTGATATTTGATGCTCTAGACACATTAAAACCTTTAGTGAGCAAAGATTTGTGTAATGTATACCCCCCCCCCCCCCCACCTTACCCCTGCGCAATGTCAACGTAGACTTTCTCTCTAAACTCTAATCCAAGCATCGTACTAAAATAAAATTTTCAGAATACTTTACAAAAGACTCCATAAAAAACTTTCTAGAAAGTTTAATGGTCATTATCTCATTTACCTAGAAGATATACAATTTATCGGCAAGAAAAAGAAATTCAGAAGTGCCTTAAATTCCGTTATTGATGATCGGAAAAACAAAATATACATTTTATCTAGAATTTCTTCAAATATCTTTGATGTCCTTTGCTTCTTCTGTTATGATTAGTTAATTTCCTTTCAGATATTTATCTTCCTTTTCAAGCATCAAATTTATTTTAATTTTATTTAGAACTAATACATCTTGTACAATATGCTTCTTTTTTTTTTAATCATGGAATGGGTTTGATGTTTTTTTTTCCCCTGTACATTCTAAGCTGACATGATTTGAATTTAAGTTATGACAGTCTGTCTACAAAACACTTCAGGATCCACCCCAGTATTTTAATTGTACTCATTTCAGGTAGCAGCGATTTTAGTTTCGTACTAAAGTCCTGGTCAAATATCTTAAAACACTGAGATCTCTCATGTTTGACATAGGCGTCGGAACTGGGGGGGTTAGGGGGGGCTTAGCCCCCCCACTTTTTTTCCAAATATATACTTAGTATAGACATTGAACATATCTTCGTAAGTTTAGCCCCCCAACTATCCATAGAAACGTCTTAGTATGGGTTAAAAAAGGGAAAAGTGGTGGTGTTTGGACGAAAATTTTTGTACTGGAGTTCGAACCTACCCCCCCCCCCCCCCCCACGAAATAGGATTTTCGTGTTTTGGGAAAAGACATTTCCCTTTTTTTTTTTTTTTTTTTTTTTTTTTTTTTTTGCTTGTCAGGTTTTTTTGGAGGTACACAAAATTTTTTTTTTACACTTAGCCCCTCCACTTTCAAATTGCTTCCGACGCCAATGTTTGATGTGATATTCGATGCAGCAAAATGAAAGGAACCATTATGGGATATATGGCCAGTCTAGCAGAGCGCTTGTTGAAAAAGTACAGCTACGCAGCTTACAGGATAAAACCTTACTTTCACTTTCTACGCTCACCAACCGTGCAAAGAACGATAACTCTAATTACGCGATGATATGAAGAGAGCTCTAAAAATACAAGTTTTTCAAGCCTCTGAAACTTCTATAAGGGGTCATAAGCGACCCCATGAATTCAGATCTGAAAACTGTTTGAAAATCCATTGAGAAATAAAAGAAAGTTACAGACAAAGGTGTGTTTTCAATAATGCGGCTTTAAAAAATCGGCAAAATTCTCAATATATGTTTTAAAAGATAGAATAGTCATTTCAAACTGAAAAAAGTGGGAAACCAAAAAAAAATTTTTCAACTGCCCCCAGCGGGATTCGAACCCCCGACAGTGTGTCAAAGTTAGGATCGGTCATATATTTGCAACAAATGCACGCATGAAAATATTGAAAACATATTTAGAATTCTAAAAAGACACTCTATCAACCCTGAAAATACGAAAGAAAAATATTGAAAAGCAAAAAAGTTGAAAAATTGAATGTTTTGAATTTACTTCCGTTTGCCACCGGAAGTCAGAACGACGAAAAATGAAGGTCGATCAACACATCTACATTCGATACTCTATCACGTCCGTGAGTTTCAGTTTCATATCTATTGACATCCTCGAGAATTTTTTGCGACAAAATTCCATTTAAAAAATACAAATTTCCCCAAAAAACGCGAACGGAGGTAAATTTCGAAAAAGTGAGGGACACCCCTGGAGATATTAACATGATGCATCATCCCTGCAAAAATCGTTTAAAATCAACCACGCACAGCTGAGATATGACCTGTACTATGAAAAGTGGAATAATAATAATAACTAGATGCGTTCTTGTTGCTAAAGCAACAAGCGGTCTTCCGACCGACTTTTCGTTAGAGATCTATACTGCGTGATCCCATGAAATAGATTTCAGAATGTATCTTTTTTCCTTTACGTTCATTTACAGCAGTCTCTCAGCATATATCATGATTAGTACAGATAAACCTTAAAATATCTTTAAATATAGTTTTAAAAATCGGCAAAATATTTCATACATGTTATAAAAGTGAGAAAAGTCATTTACAATTGAAAAATGATAGAAACAACGAAAAAATTTTGGAACGCCCACGGCGGGATTCGAACCGCCGACAGTGGGACAAAGTTTGGTTCGGTCATATCTTTTCAATAAATGCACGCATCAAGATTATGAACACATATTTAGAATTCTCATAAAACAAACTATAAACCCTGTAAATCATAGAGAAAAATATTGAAAAACAAAAAAGTTGAAAAATGGGACTTTTTGAATTCACTTCCGTTTGCGACCGGAAGTGCCGACGACGAAAAATAAATGCCGTATCCCATAATGGAGTTCGATGTTCTATGACCCCAGTGAGTTTCACTTTCATATCTTTAGCCGTTCTCGAGAAAACTGCTGGACAAAATGCCTTTAAAAAAAAACAAAAATCCCCCAAAATCGCGAATGAAAGTGAATTTTGAAAAAATGAAAAACACGTCTGGAGATATTCTCATGATGCATCAATCCTGTGAAAATCTTTCAAATCCGTCCACGCACAGCTGAGATATCGACCTAACTATGAAAAAAAGAAAAATAATAATAAAAAAACAGACGAATAACAGTAAGGTCTTCCGATGGAAGTCGGAAGACCTTAACTAGATACGATCTCGTTGCGAGCAACGAGTGGGTCTTCCGTCCGATTCTTGACGAGATGAGATAAGATTTTGAATGAGATTTTCATTCTAAAATAATGATTTTCCATAATCTGTAAAAAGACATTGAACATTAGAGACTTTTTAAAAAATCGACTTTTGGCCCCTCACGGTCCCAAACATTAGGGATCAGCCCTTTTTTCTTCATATCATCTAAAAGCTTTCATGATTTTGATGACTTTTTGTTCAACAACTATTCAAAGACTCTTTTTCGTTTTCGAGTTATTTGCATAGGAAATATTTAGGGGTCAACCCTTCAACTCCTTAATGGGGACGTTTAGCGAAAAATGAAAGTTTGCATATTGTTCAGAACACGATTTTAAACATCTTTTGTTCAATATGACTTATCAAAATATTCTCCATTTTTGAGATATAAAGCGTCAAAGATTTAGCATTCTGGCCCCTTATGGCCCCTTATTATGTAACATACGATATGAAAATCATAATATAATAGCTGTAGATTGTTGAGATAAACATTTTTGCTTCAGTAACGTATAACAAGATATTGATTGCTAAAGAGTTATCGATTGAAGACTTTTGGCCCCTCTCAGCCCTTAATTTGAGTGTCCAGCCCCTTTTTCTGGATTTTATCTTAAAGCTCCTTGGATTTTGAACACGTTTTGTTCAACAAGTATGCAGAGATTCTGTTCCGTTTTCGAGTTAATGGCAAAAGAAATATTTAGGGGCCAGCCCTTCAACTCCTTAATGGGAACGTTTAGCGGAAAATAAAAGTTTGCATATTGTTCAGAACATGATTTTGAACATCTTTTGTTCAATATTTCTTATCAAAATATTCTCCACTTTTGAGATATAAAGCGTCAAAGATTTAGCTTTTTGGCCCCTTATGGCCCCTAATTATGTACCCTACAACATGAAAATAATTATATATAGTTGTAGACTGTAAAGATAAACATTTTTGCTTCAGTAATGTTTATCAAAATATTGCTTCGTAAAGAGGTATCGATTAAAGACTTTTGGCCCCTCTCGGCCCTTAATTTGAGTGTCCAGCCCCTTTTTCTGGATTTTACCTTAAACATCTTTTGATTTTGATCACTTTTTGTTCAACAACTATTCAGAGATTCTGTTTCGTTTTTCAGCTATTTGCAAAAGAAATATTTAGGGGCCAACCCTTCAACTCCTTAATGGGGACATTTAGCAAAAAATGAAAGGTTGCATATTGTTCAAAACATAATTTTGAACATCTTTTGTTCAATATTACTTATGAAAATATTTCCCACTTTTGAGATATAAAGCGTCAAAGATTTAGCATTCTGGCCCCTTAAGGCCCCTAATTATGTACCATACGACATAAAAACCATAATACTCATGTGAAGATTGTTGAGATAAACATTTTTGCTTCAGTAATGCATAACAAAATATTGATTGATAAAGAGTTATCGTAAAAAGACTTTTAGCCCCTTTTGGCCCCTAATGTGATGACTCAGCACTTTTTTCTTGATATCATATTAAGGATCATATCATTCTGCACAAATTTTGTTCAGTATGTTTTAACAAAATAATTATTCTTTAAAAGATATAATGCAAAATGTCTCAAAAAATCAGTCATATTTCGTGTCCTAGATTTCGACCCCTACCGAGCTTCCATACTAAGCACTTTGGGAAGATTTGAAAGTATAGGTGCAAAACTACAATATGTTGTCTTTTAGTCCTGAAAATGACAGCATTCTAGCTTTTGTCGTTTTTGAGTTTTTGTCCGGACAAAATGGTTACTAAAATTCGATTAAAGGGCGATAACTTCCGACCGGAAGTGAATATTCAAAAAATAAAAAATATGAATAAGGTTTAGTTCATGATACATCATTCCTGAAAATTTCAAGTCAATCGACTCAAGCATCTCTGAGAAATCGTCTGCACAAAAATGTTTAAAGAAAAAAATAACTAGAAAGTCTGCTATTGCAAGCAATAGCATATGTCGCCCCGTATTGGACAAGACTTTCATTTTT
Source organism: Saccostrea cuccullata (assembly GCF_032062105.1). NCBI lineage: Eukaryota > Metazoa > Mollusca > Bivalvia > Ostreida > Ostreidae > Saccostrea > Saccostrea cuccullata. Next base: position 151,434 of record NW_026919632.1, read on the forward strand.
ATCATCACTAAAACAATGGTCCATTAGCTAAGCTTGGACAACCATCCAGTCGTATCAGTTCTTTCCGTTGGAAACGGAAGACCTTAATTGGGTACATCCCAGTCATTATTTTTAGAATCTGTAGGAGAAGAAAGTAGTGCAGGAAAAAAAATTACAAGTCCAAAATTGCAAACTTGCATAAAAGAAATTGGGCAGATGTACTGAACTGAGCCTCATACTTGTTAATTGGCAGTATCTTTCCTACCAAAAAAGCTTGGCAAATATTATTTATTAAGAAGATCAGCCGAATTAATTTGTGTATCATAACGCCAGTGAGAACTCAGAAATTTCCCTACTTTCACTTTAATTTTTAGAGGTTTTGCCGGAAAACAAATGTGACATGCCACTTTCAATTCGAGCATTTCTGCATTGTACAGGGCTGATGCTTCTTATGAGATGATAAATCATGTGTAAACTTTCTCAGTTTAGCGGAATCATGAACATTTTCGGCGAGATGAATGTTTTGTTTATAGTAGTGATCAAGGCGTAGCGCACCTGTATAGGAGCGGATCCAAAGATTTATGAATGAATAAAAACTATGGAAATAACGTACCAATTTTCTAATTTATTCTTGCACTATTTAATGAATTTAATAATATACAAGTAATAGATATACCAAAAAACGTGAAATGCTAATAAATGCAGTTGACAATCGTTATTTTTTTATATAGAAAAAATAAAATAATTATAAAATCTAGAGACAAGACAGAAGAAGAATGACTGTTGGCAAACTATCAAATCACATCAGGAGAACTGAATTTTATGAATGAAACTTTTAAAAGGTTACTTGTAAATTGTATATGTTATATCTGTGTATTCTACCTGGCAGTGCGCTTCAAAAAAAAGGGGGGGGTCGTCTTGAACATAGTACCTTACGTTTGAACGGTAAGGGCTAGGGCTTTCGTATTTCAAATATGTAATCCTTGTGAAAAGAACTTTTATTGGACACGAACAACTTTGACCCTTTGACCTAGACCTTGGAGAACACATGTGTACATCTGAACCTTTTTTTCTGTTTCGTACTTTTAAAAGGTTACTTGTAAATTGTATATGTTATATCTGTGTATTCTACCTGGCAGTGCGCTTCAAAAAGGGGGGGGGGTCGTCTTGAACATAGTACCTTACGTTTGAACGGTAAGGGCTAGGGCTTTCGTATTTCAAATATGTAATCCTTGTGAAAAGAACTTTTATTGGACACGAAGAACTTTGACCCTTTGACCTAGACCTTGGAGAACACATGTGTACATCTTAACCTTTTTTTCTGTTTCGTTTCTATGACAACTGTGAGCGACTCATTACAATTATTTTAAAAGAAGAATTCAATTTGACACATTGCAAGGAATTAACATTGAAAGTTTCAAAACGATTGCTTGAGTAGTTATTGAGAAAATCGAAATTAAAGAATTTTAACATTCCCCTGGTTTCCATGGCAATAAACGATTATTTGAAAATTTTAAATGCAAGGCGCACAACTACAGATACTAATCATTAAAATAAAAAGAGTTTCATGACGAACGTTTAAGGGACCAGAGAGAACACTCTCGGACAAAATTCGTCGCTTTTTACAGGTTTCCATGGCAACGGTAGACATATTGGAACTGAACGACCTCACTGCACAACTACAACCAGTGATCGTCCTTTGAGGAAAGTTTCAGGAAGGTTGCCCCAGCCATCTCCGAGAAACAGCCTGGATAAAAAAACATGCGTACAATATCAATATGTCGTCCCCGACTTCGTTCGGGGCGACATAATAATAATAAAAGTGAAAAAGAAACAATAGAATAAAAGAAGGGTCTTCCGCTGGAGACCCTAATAAGAATAACTAGAGCAAAGCTCGTTGCAAAGCAACGAGTAGGTCTTCCGTCCTGTTTTGACCGGAAGTGACGTCAACAAATGAAAGCAAATGAGCTAAGTGGTCTCCATTGACTTTATAATTTTGATTTTGTATTTAAACATTCAAAAATAAGCTATTTTTGGCTACTTCCGGTCACTTCCGGTTTGACCGGAAGTGATGTCAACGGACAGAAAATTAAGTTTTATGCTTCCAGATACATATGTTACCCAAAAATATGTCAAGAACGGCAAAAATATGCATATTCTGACGACTTCCGGTATGACCGGAAGTGACGTTGCCGGACGCATTTTGACGACTTCAACAGATTAAGTTTGACATTTCGAACAACTTTGCTTTTTAAACGTATAACAAATTCTCAATACTTTTTGAGATATAAATGAAAAACTTTCGGCCCCTCTAGGCCCTTTATTTTAGGGGCCAGCCCTTTTTACGAGATATCATTTGAAATATCATGAAATTCTACACTTCTTTTGTTCTATATGTCCATTTTTGGACCATAGCGAGCGTCGGCGTGCAGCACTTCCGGTAAAAATGAAATGCGTATGTCACATGTACATACATTGCTCTATCATTGCTCAAAAAACTCAAGTTTCTATCTCAAGCCGTTTTTGAGAAAACTCGCGGACAAACTGACCCCCTGAAAATCACTAAATCGCAAAAATCTCAAAACCGGAAGCGACGTCATCAAAACAAAAAATTATATATCAGCTTTGTTTGATGCTTTATCAGTCCTGGAAGTTTCATAAAAATCGAGCGAGCCGTTTCTGAGAAATCGTGTACACAAAATCGGTAAGAAAAAAAACAATAAAAATAATAAAAATAGTGGAAAAGAAACCTAAGAATAACAAGAAGGTCTTCCGCTGAAGACGGAAGACCTTAATTACAAAATGTCGCCTAGGTTCACGGCAAAATATGGAGGAGGCAAAATAATTCCTGAATTTTCCTCTTTAACTCGAGCATTCATGCATTGGACAGGTCTGATGTTTGATTTGAGATGATAAACCCTGTGTAAACTTTCTTAGTTTAGCGGAATCATGAACATTTTCGGCGTGATGAATGAATTGTTTACAGTAGCGATGAGGCCACCGCGCAGCTGCGAGCGGATCCAAGAATTTATGAATGAATTAAAAAAGATGGAAATAGAGTTTGATTTCTTTTATTTTATTTAATGACATTATCCATATGCAAGTAAAAGATATACAAGAAAATGCGAGATGCTAATAAATGCAGCTGACAATCTTTATTTTCTCAAGATAATTTTTTAAATGAAATAATTATAAATTCTACAGACAAAACATAGGAAGAATGAATGATAGCAAATTATCAGATGACATAAGGGGAACTAATTTTTTTTTATGAATGAAACTTTTAAAACGTTACTTGTAAGTTGTATATGTTATATATGCTAATTCTACCTGGCTGCGCGCTTCCGAGGGGGGGGGGCTGTCTTGAATATAGACTTGTAAATAACCATTATTTTTTAGAAAGAAATAAGCCTTATCATTTTCTTAACTTCAAGACGAGTGCCTTGTTATATAAATGTCAAGGTCATTTTATGTAGAATGTAAAACATTAAAGCGGAATTAGCATTCATTTCAATAAGTGAGAAAGATGGGGGCTAGGTTTCTTGCAGTTTTCAAAAAAAAAAAAAATAGGGTGGGGGGGTATAAGATGCAAACACATGATATATGGTTCATACATTTTATTTGCCAAAAACTCGACTCTGTGGAACCAGAGAAGGTTTTCTACAGGTCCATTCCCCATCCCGGGGAAGACCTTACCTGCACGATGGCACAATGTGAGATACTCGCGCAGCCTTTTTATGAGAAAATAAAATGAATATTTTTTAGTGTTTAAGGAAACGTTGAACCTACGCTTGCGAAAGTTCTAAGACATTCAAAGATATTTAATTTCTTCTTTATCAAATCAGGAAACTGGTTATACGTTAAATCAGCAAATAGGGGCCTTTACTTATGCCATGAATATCACAGAAAAAGAAAGACAAAGAAATGTAAAAAATCGACTTTTAATCCCCTTTTTCGTGACGACCGGAAGAATTGACGACGGACAAAATGGTGTTCGACACATCTTCAAGTCATGATCTATGATATCCGAAACAGTAAACTTTCATATCTAAAGCTGTTCTGGAGAAATGGACCGGACAAAGGTCATTTCCAGAAGTTGGTCAATACGAAAATAGTAAGAATACTAGATGCGTTCTTGTTGCTAGGGCAACAAGCAGGTCTTCCGCCCGATTTTTCGTTAGAAATCTCTGCTCCTTCAGGCCATGAAATAGATTTCAGAATGTATTTTTATCGTTTACTTTCATTGACAGCAGTCTCTCAATATAGATCGTGATTATTACAGTTATTCCACAAAATATCTCAAAATATAGCTTTTAAAAATCGACGAAATCTTCCATACATTTAAAAAAAAAAAGAAAAGTCATATGCAACTGAAAAAAGACAGAAACAAAGAAAAAAATTTTGCACCGCCCCCAGCGGGATTCGAACCCCCGACAGTGAGACAAAGTTTGGATCGGTCATATCTTTGCAACAAATGCACGCATGAAAATATTGAAAACATATTTAAAGTTCTTAAAAGATACTCTATTAATCCTGTGATTTCCAAAGAAAAATATTGAAAAACAAAAAAGTTGAAAAATTAGACTTTTAGAATTCACTTCCGTTTGCGACCGGAAGTCAGAACGACGAAAAATGAAGGTCGATCAACACATTTACATTCGATGTTCTATCACGTCTGTAAGTTTCAGTTTTATATCTGTTACTGTTCTCGAGAATTCTTTGCGACAAAATTCCATTTAAAAAATACAAATTTCCCCCAAAAACGCGAACGGAAGTAAATTTCGAAAAAGTGAGGGACACCCCTGGAGATATTAACATGATGCACTATCCCTGAAAAAATCGTTCAAATTGAACCACGCACAGCGGAGATATGACCTGTACTATGAAAAGTGGAATAATAATAATAACTAGATGAGATCTCGTTGCGAGCAACGAGTAGGTCTTCCGTTGAATTTCTCGATAAGATGAGATGTGATTTTGACTGAGATGTTCGTTAAAAGACAATGACTTTAAGTTTTCCTTCATTAATTTTTAAGTTTCTCTTTTTTATCACGATATTCTGAGCATCTTTTCTTCAGTATTGCATATCAAAATATTCCCTCTTTTCGAGATATAAAGCGTAAGAGATTTGACATTCTGGCCTCTTGTGACCCCTAATTATGTAACATATGATCAAAATTGTATCATATATTGTTGCAAATCGTTATGAGAAATACTTTTGCTTCAGTAATGTATCACAAAATATTGATCATTTAATAGTTAAAGATGAAAGACTTTTGACCCCTCTGAGCCCCTAAGTTTAGGGGTCAGCCCCTTTTTCTTGATATCAAATGAAAGGTCTTGTGATTTTGAAGATTTTTTGTTCAACACGTATTCAGAGATTTCTTTTCGTTGTGGAGATATACTGAATGGAAATATTAAGGGGCCACCCCTACAAGTCCTTAATGGGGCCATTTTACAAAAAGTCAAAGTATGCATATTGTTAAGAATATTATTCTGACTATCTTTTGTTCAATATTGCTTATGAAAATATTCCCCCTTTTCGAGATATAAAGCGACAAAGATCTGACATTCTGGCCCCTTGTGACCCCTAATTACGTAACATATGGTCCTAATTGTATCATATATAGTTGCAAATCGTTAAGATGAATAACTTTGCTTCTATAATGTATCACAAAATATTGATCATTTAATAGTTAAAGATGAAAGACTTTTGACCCCTCTGAGCCCCTAATTTTAGGGGTCAGCCCCTTTTTCTTGATATCAAATGAAAGGTCTTGTGATTTTGAAGATTTTTTGTTCAACACTTATTCAGAGATTTCTTTTCGTTGTGGAGATATGCTGAATGGAAATATTAAGGGGCCAACCCTACAAGTCCTTAATGGGGCCATTTTACAAAAATTCAAAGTATGCATATTGTTGAGAACATTATTCGGACCAACTTTTGTTCAATATTGCTTATCAAAATATTCCCTCTTTGCAAGATATGAAGCGTCAAAGATTTAGCATTCTGGCCCCTTGTGACCCCTTATTACGTAAGATATACTTAAAAGTTAAAATATGTTGTTGCAAATGGTCTAAAAGTAATAAAAATCGAAAAATCAAGCAGAAAAAGTGATAAAATTTTTTGGACACACGGGGGATCGAACCCGGGTCGCCCGCGTGAAAATCCAACGCGCTAACCATTCGGCCATTGGAATCGCCGCTTCGCGTTTTCAAATGCAAATATCTCGATATTGGCTTTTTTGATTTTCAAACAAATTACATATTTGGCTTCTGCAAAAGGGTCTCTATTCAAATCTAAAACAAAAATATTAAAAAACAAAAGTTGAAAATTTACGATTTTTAAATTCGCTTCCGGTTTCGACCGGAAGTACTGACGTCGCACGAAAAGGCAATTCTGCAATGCTATAAATCATGAACTATCATCTCCAATTAATCTTTAGTTCATATCTAAAGCAGTTTTCCCTAAGTAAGCAAGACAAAATTGCATTTTAAAATCAGAAAATTGTCCATATCTCACGACCGGAAGTGACGTCATCAACGAAAAAAATTTCCAATAAGGTTCAGATCAGTACCTATCAGATGTTAAAGTTTCATGAGAATCGGTCCAGTAGTTTACGAGAAATCGCGTGCACAAAATCGGTAAGAATAATAATAATAATAACTAGATACGATCTCGTTGCGAGCAACGAGTGGGTCTTCCGTCCAATTCTTGATGAGATGAGATAAGATTTTGATTGAGATTTTCATTCTAAAATAATGATTTTTCATATTCTGTAAAAAGACATTAAACATTGAAGACTTAAAAAATCCACTAGTGGCCCTTCACGGCCCCTAATTTTAGGAATCAGCCCTTCGTATTCATATCATCTTAAAGCTTTAAGGATTTTGATCACTTTTTGTTCAACAACTATTCAGAGATTCATTTTCGTTTTCGAGTTATTTGCATAAGGGATATTTAGGGGCCAACCCTTCAACTTCTTAATGAGGACGCTTAGCGAAAAATGAAAGGTTGCATATTGTTTAGAACATGATTTTGAACATCTTTTGTTCAATATTACTTATCAAAATATTTCTCACTTTCGAGATATAAAGCGTCAAAGATTTAGTATTCTGGCCCCTTGTGGCCCCTAATTATGTACCATACGACATAAAAATCATAACATATAGTTGTAAATGGTTGAGATAAACATCTTTGCTTCAGTAATGTATTACAAAATATTAACTCATAAAGAGTTATCCATTGAAGACTTCTGGCCCCTCTTGGCCCCTATTTTGAGCGCCCAGCCCCTTTTTCTTGATTTCATCTTAAAGCTCCTTGGATTTTGAGCACATTTTGTTCAACAACTATTCAGAGATTCTTTTTTGTTTTCGAGTTATTTGCAAAAGACATATTTAGGGGCCAACCCTTCAACTCCTTAATGGGACGTTGAGCAAAAAATGAAAGGTTGCATATTGTTCAGAACATGATTTTGAACATCTTTTGTTCAATATAACATATCAAAATACTTCTCACTTTCGAGATATAAAGCGTCAAAGATTTAATATTCTGGCCCCTTGTGGCCCCTAATTATGTACCATACGACATAGAAATCATAACATATAGTTGTTAATGGTTGAGATAAACATCTTTGCTTCAGTAATGTATTACAAAATATTAACTCATAAAGAGTTATCAATTGAAGACTTCTGGCCCCTTTTGGCCCCTTTTTTGAGCGCCAAGCCCCTTTTTCTTGATTTCATCTTAAAGCTCCTTAGATTTTGAACACTTTTTGTTCAACAACTATTCAGAGATTCATTTTCGTTTTCCAGTTATTTGCATAAGGAATATTTAGGGGCCAACCCTTCAACTCCTTAATGGGGACGCTTAGAGAAAAATGAAAGGTTGCATATTGTTAAGAACATGATTTTGAACATCTTTTGTTCAATATTACTTATCAAAATATTTCTCACTTTCGAGATATAAAGCGTCAAAGATTTAGTATTCTGGCCCCTTGTGGCCCCTAATTATGTACCATACGACATAAAAATCATAACATATAGTTGTTAATGGTTGAGATAAACATCTTTGCTTCAGTAATGTATTACAAAATATTAACTCATAAAGTTTTATCAATTGAATACTTCTGGCCCCTCTTGGCCCCTAATTTGAGCGCCCAGCCCCTTTTTCTTGATTTCATCTTAAAGCTCCTTGGATTTTGAGCACTTTTTGTTCAACAACTATTCAGAGATTCTTTTTCGTTTTCGAGTTATTTGCAAAAGACATATTTAGGGGCCAACCCTTCAACTCCTTAATGGGGACGTTTAGCGAAAAATAAAAGGTTGCATATTGTTTAGAACATGATTTTGAACATCTTTTGTTCAATATTACTTGTCAAAATTTTTCTCACTTTCGAGATATAAAGCGTCAAAGATTTAATATTCTGGCCCCTTGTGGCCCCTAATTATGTATTATACGACATGAAAATTATAATACATAGTTGTAGATTGTTGAGATAAACATCTTTTCTTCAGTAATATATAACAAAAAAACTGATTGCTAGACAGTTATTGAATGAATAATTTTGGCCCCTATTTTTCCTTAAGGTGATGAGTCAGCACTTTTTTCTTGGTGTCATATTAAAGATGTTTTCATTCCCCACAAATGTTGTTCAGTATGTCTTAACAAAATAATTATACTTTAAAAGATATGACACAAAATGTCTCGAAAATTCACCCATGATTCGTGTCCTAGATTTTGACCCCTACCGAGCTTCCATTTTGGACCTTTCTGAAAAATTTTGAATCCAATGCGCAATTCAGCAATGTGTCGGCTATCATCGCTAAAAATTTCAGCTCTCTAGCTAATGTCGTTTTTGAGTTTACTCATGGACAAGGAGACCCTCTAAAAATCAGTAAAAGGGCAATAACTTCCGACCGGAAGTGATTTTTTCAAAATTAAGCCGGGGGCACAAACTTCAGATAGAAACACATAATCTTTGAAAATTTAAACAAAATCGATCAAGTCATCTCCGAGAAATCTTCTGCACAAAAATTGTAAAGAAAAAGAAGAATAACTAGGAGACTTCACAGAACAATAAGAGGTCTTTCCACCTTCTTTGAATTTCAAATTTTTATATCTGACTCCTTAAAATTAATTTCCATGAAAATAAAACCAGAATTGTCTTAAAGCATAGAAAAAATGAAAATGTAAAACAAAATGAAATGACCTTGACCTTCGACCTTGAAAAATATTCAAGGTCAAAGGTCAAGGGTCATAATGCAATTGGTCCCATGCTTCTATGACTTACAGTTTTCAAGTTATAAGGTTTAATAGTAAGTACAAAAAAGTTAAAGGGCAATAACTCACATAAGGGTCATCAGATCCTTTTGCACTTATACAGTGAAGTTAGGCCTTAAGACCCTTAAGACATTAGTGAAGGTTTGGTGTCTTTACGGTTTACAGTTTTTGAGCAGTAGCGATAACAATGTTTTTCGCAGAAGGGGCAATAACTTTTAAAAGGGTTAATATTAGGGGACAAGAATGAAATCTTTGAAACAGTTTTAAGAGCACATATTAATGATGCATAGACATTAAGTACATGT